>NW_024081488.1:359193-437166 GCF_003009895.1 Hyaena hyaena
TGCAATTGTGAAGGGGATCAGTTTCTTGATTTCTCTTTCTGTTGCTTCATCGTTGGTGTATAAAAATGCAACTGATTTCTGTACGTTGATTTTGTACCCTGCAACTTGGCTGAATTCTTGGATCAGTTCTAGTAGGCTTCTGGTGGAGTCTGTCGGGTTTTCTATGTAGAGTATCATGTCATCTGCGAAGAGTGAAAGTTTGACTTCCTCTTTGCCGATTCTGATGCCTTTGATTTCCTTTTGTTGTCTGATGGCTGATGCTAGGACTGTTGTTTAACATAGTGCTGGAAGTCCTAGCATCAGCCATCAGACAACAGAACAGGCCTGTTGTTTTGACAGAACTCAATGCTGCTGATCTGTGCACAGAGGAAATCCTGTAGTTTCAGAAGTTGCTAATCAGGATTTGTGCTATCATATTCCTTTGTGTAGCTGAAAAATTAGCCCTGGCCCCAGTGGTGATATGAAATAAGTCACAGCTAAAAGAAATCAGGCCATGGATGTTGCAGGAGCATAATGGGTAGACCCTGGGGAGACCATGGGAAACTGTTCAGAAACAGACTTGCAAGTCGTGAAACCTTGTCAGAACTTTGTTCCCTGGTTTGGCCTGATCTCTACTTTTCTGAGTAGATCTGTTTTTAGTGCTGTATTTTAGGACTGTTCCACTGATAGCTTACTTATATGCATGGTTATATATCTTCATATATTTTTGTTTGCTTTTTAAGTCAAGATTTTATGATTTGGATACTTTCCTATTTTGTAGTGACTTCGTGGAATTTGTTATTAAAAATTTGATAGAAACTTTTGATTATAAAAGGTTATTACAAATGTTATAAAGGCTATATTAAAAGGCTGTTATAAGTTATATAATAACTTTTGAATATAAAAGGAAGCCACTCTAGAAAACAAGAGAAAATAAGGACTACCAAAACAAATGATAGTAATAACACCAGTATTTGCTTACTGTGGTGTCAGGTGCTGTTTCTAAGGGCTGTATATATCTAACTCATTTATTCTATAAAGTTAAAAATAGTTTAAAAATGACCTTTAATCCAGTTATCCATTTTATTTTGGGTGGCACAAAATAGATGCTAACAAATATTTAGTGACTATTGGTGAAATAAGATCAACATTTTAAGCATATATAACAAAGCTTCTAGACCTTTGTTACAGAAGTGGACCATACTGGGGGAGGGAAGAAGGGGAGTTATGATCAAATGGGTACAAGATTATGTTTGGGATGATGAAAAATTTCTGGAAATGGATAATGCTGATGGCTATATAACATTGTGAATGTACCCAGGGCCACTGAATTGAACACTTAAAAATGGCTAAAATAAATTTTATATTAAATATATTTTTACCACAATACCACAATAAAATGGCTAAAAGATTGGGGCCATACCAAATACATTCCATTTGGTAACCTATGTTTTCTAAAAAAAAAAAATTTACAGGTTTTAACTTATACCAAGGTCAATAAATGTGATAGATGGTAGATGAATATCTATAATGGCTATCCTTTTTTTTTTTTTTGCATTATTAAAGGAGTGTTTTCTTTAGGCGATGGTTATCAGCTAAAGTCAGGAGAAGGTGGGTGTTGCTGTTAAAGACACATAAGTGATTCTTAGCTAAGAGATGGGACCAGTTTAACTCAATTACCCATGACACTGCCATGTTCCAATTTTTGGACTTTTCCTGGCCTTCAGAAAAACCACAAAAAATTGAAGTGATGTTGATAGTCTGGAGCTGAGAGTTCACTGCCCCATGTAAAAGATCTTTAATGTTGGTGCTGCATGCTCTGAATCATCAGGAAAGTGTAGGAATAACCACCAGATAGAATTTTCGAAGGTTTTTCTCATGGAAAGATGTAAAGTTGAAGAGGAAAGAACTCAAGATTCTCTTTCCATTTATTTTGATAACATCCCCTTGCCTCTTAGTTTAGCTGATCTATTCCTATGGCCTGTTTGTGTCTCCCCACACCTCCCAAATTAATATATTGAATTCCTAACCCCTAAGACAATGGTATTAGGGGATAGGGCTTTGGGAGGTGATTTGATCAGGAGGGTGATCCCTCATGAATGGGATTATTGCCCTTATAAAAGAGGCCAACAGAACTTCCTTCTTACTTTTACCATGTGAACAAGAAGACCTCATCTGTGAATCAGGAAATGGGCTCTCACCAGACACCAAATCCAGTGATAGTCTTAGGCTTCCCAAACTCCAGAACAAAGGGATGTCTGTCATTTAGAAATTACCCAGTTTATGGCATTTTGTTGCAGCAGCCAGAGTGGACTGAGATATCCACGTACCCAGAGTATAGGTTGCTGAGTCTCCCTGCTTATTATATGTAAAGGCAGAAATAAGAGGCATAGGTTGTCATGGTGCTGGGATGAATAATGGAAGGATTGGTAAAGTATGCAGGGTTTTAAGCTATGAAAGTTTCTATAAGTCAGGATGTGAAACATGACTTTACCTAAATGGCAATATAGGTGAGAGATAAAAGGTTAATAAAACATCCTCAAGATTCAGCCAGTCAGAATTAGGGAGTAAATGTATAAATTTTAGTAAAATTCTGCAATCCTGGTATTCGAGAATTGACTAAGTAGGTCACCTACTCTATTAGTTTCTGAGGATTGCTGCAACAGATTACCACAAACTAGGTATCTTAGAGCAACAGAAATTAGTTGTTTCACTGTTCTGGAGGCCAGATGTCCAAAATCAAGGAGATGGCAGGGTCGGGCTTCCTCTGATATCATTAGGGGAGAATCCTTCTGTGACTCTTCTAGTTTCTGATGTTAGTTGGCAAACTGTAGCATTTCTTGACTTTACATGCATCGCTACAGTCTCTGCCTCCATCTCATGACTATCTTTTCCCTATGTGTTTCTGTCTGAGTCTTTTCTCTTTTCATAAGGACATCAATTATATTGGATTAAGGGCTCACCTTACTCAGTGTGGTCTCCTCCTAACTACGTCTGGTCATATTCTGAGGTATGGGGGTTAGAATTTCATATCTTTTAGGGGGACACAATTCAACATGTAACACATATTAAGTTGGTTCTTAATTCAATTTAAGGTTATATATCATCAGTTGAGATAACCAAAACTTAAAGAGGTAACTGATATTTTACAGAGGATGAATTGAGACATATAGAACTGAAGTAAAGTGCTAAGGCAATGTTCAGAGATAGCTGTGTTCTTCCTTGTGACACAGTGTATTTGATCCTCATCCAACACTGGCAAATGGGGAGGCTCTGACTATAAACTCCTGTTATAAGTTCATATGTGTAAACATCTATGTATGAGTATATGTGCATATTAAGGGCAAGTGTTTACCTCTCTATCAAATCTAACAAGATGACTTAGAGATGGTAAAGTTCCCTAGCCTCCTATTTCAGACTGATAGCCATGTGATTCAGTAGAAAGTAGTGGTTGGGAACAAGGAAACAGGAGTTTGAGACTTTGCTATGCTACTGATTAGTCAAATGATATAGGTATAGTAGCCACAACATTTCTTATGCAAACTGGGTACCATTAATAATGATGTCACCAGGATAATAGAAATAAATGGGGACTGTCCAGGCAAACTAGAACGTGTGGTTATCATTGATAGAAGAGAAGTTAATTGATTTCTGTGGGTCTTAGTTTTCATCTCTATAATTATCATTAATCCCAGGCTTGATTATAAGTTTCAGTGAGCCCAAACTGTAACTGAGTTTGTGTCTTTGATGAGACTTAAACTAACGTGTTTTCCCCCCTTCATCAGCTTTATGGATGTATACTTTAAATATAACAAAATTAAATTATTTTCAATGAGTTTTAACAGAAATATACACAGTTGTCTAACTGAAATGAGGTAGAATATTTCTGTCACTCTACTGGTTTCTCTGTGTGCCTTTGTAGTCAGTCCTCAACCCTACTCCTGGCCTGTGCTAACCTCTGATTTGCTTTCTGTAACTATGGTTTTGTCTTTTCTAGAATTTAACTTAAATGGAATAAAAAAGAAGATAGCCGTTTGTATCTGGATTGTATTCTTTAGCATAGTGTTTTAAAACTTAACCTGTATTATTGTGTATATTAGAACTTTATGCCTCTTTATTACAGAATTGTATTCCTCATATGGATATGACAGCTTGTTTATCTAGCCATAAGACAATAGACATTTGGAAAGTGTCTTGTGTTTTGTCTAATATGAATAATACTTTTTTGTATACTCAAGTACAAGTCTTGTGCAGACAAATGTTTTCATTTCTTTTGGGTAAAAATTTAGGAGTGTGGTGTCTGGATTGCATGTAAGTAAATGTTAAACATTATACAACATTGTCGAACTGCTTTCCAAGTTGTACAATTTTGCATTCATGCCAGAAATGTGTGAGAATTTATAGTAGCTTTATGTTTTTACCAAAATTTGATAATTTTAAGTGTTTTTCACTTAAAAGTGGTATTTACTGGGTGTTTAGTGGTATCTTTCTGTGGTTTTAATTTGCATTTCCTTGATGACTTTAGATGTTACTTTTTTTTCTATATTTGATCATTTATATATCTCCAATGGTGAAGTATCTATCAAAATCTTTTATTCATTTTTTTTAAAGCTAGGTTGTCTTATATTCTGGTTGCAAATCTTTTAGGTAATAATCATTTAAAAAATATTATAGGCATGGCTTGATTTCTTTGTTGTTGTTTCTGAAGAATGTCTTCTGAAGAGAAAAAGTTTTAAGTTTTGATGAAGTCCAATATATCAGGTTTTTCTTTGACAGTTCATGCTTTTAGTGTCCTGAAATATAATTTGGCTGATATTAATATAACTAATTGCCTTATACCCCCCAAAGTTACTATAGGCATGGAACATTATTTTGTATTCATTAACTTTAAACTGTGTCTTTATGTTTAAAGCAGGCTTTTTGTTGGGAATATATATCAGGGTCTTGCTTTTTACCCAATCTTTCAACTTTCAATCTACCTTTTAATTGGAGTATGTAGATTTTATATGTATAAAATACATATATATATATAGGCTCCACACTCAGTGTAAAACTCATGACCCTGAGATCAAGATTTGGACCCTTAACTGACTGAGCCACCCAGGTGCCCCTAGATCACTTATACTTAATACAATACCCATAAATATGGGTTTACTTATCTATCTTGACATTTGGTTTTTCATTTGTCCCATTTTTTCATTCTATTTCCTCCCTTACCTTTTTGGATTCATGTTTATCTCACTTTCAACTCTACTCTTGGTTTAAAATCTATACCATTTTATTTACTTGTTTTCTAAGTTTTACAATATACATCTTTGGCTTACTATACTCTACCTTCAAATATTATGCTACATTACCTCGAATGTAAGAATCTTTTTCTAATCTCTTGAAATAGGCCTGGAGAGCAATGTAATTTCCTCTTAGGACTGCCTTGGCCGCATCCCATAGATTTTGAATTGTTGTGTTTTCATTTTCATTTGTTTCCATATATTTTTTAATTTCCTCTCTAATTGCCTGATTGGCCCATTCATTCTTTAGAAGGGTGTTCTTTAACCTCCATGTTTTTGGCGGTTTTCCAGATTTCTTCCTGTAATTGATTTCAAGTTTCAAAGCATTGTGATCTGACAGTGTGCATGGTATGATCTCTATTCTTTTATATTTATTGAGGGCTGCTTTATGTCCCAGTATGTGATCTATCTTGGAGAATGTGCCATGCGCACTTGAGAAGAAAGTAAATTCCCTGGCCTCAGGATGTAAAGTTCTAAATATATCCGTCAGATCCATCTGGTCCAATGTGTCTTTCAAGTCCATTATTTCTTTAGTGATTTTCTGTCTGGTTGACCTATCCATTGCTGTAAGCGGAGTATTAAAGTCCCCTGCTATTAGCACATTCTTATCTATAAGCTTGTTTCTGTTTGTGATTAATTGTTTTAGATATTTAGGTGCTCCCATATTCGGTGCGTAGACATTTATGATTGTTAGTTCTTCCTGATGGATGGACCCTGTAATTATTATGTAGTGCCCTTCTTCATCTCTTGTGATTGTCTTTAATTTAAAGTCCAGTTTGTCTGATATAAGTATCGCTACTCCGGCTTTCTTTTGATTTCCTGTAGCATGATATATATTTCTCCATCCCCTTACTTTTAATCTGAAGGTATCTTCCCGTCTAAAATGAGTTTCTTGTAGACAGCATATTGATGGATTTTGTTTTTTAATCCATTCTGCTACCCTATGTCTTTTGATTGGAGCATTCAGCCCATTTACATTCAGTGTTATTATTGAAATATGTGGGTTTAGAGTCTTTGTATCTTTTGTAGGGTTCATGTTTGTGGTGGTGTCTCTGGTATCTTTGTTCCTTGCAACCTTTCCTTCAGAGCATCCCCCTCAGGATTTCTTGTAGGGCTGGCTTCGTGGTGACAAATTCTTTCAATTTCTGTTTATTTGGAAAGGTTTTTATCTCTCCTTCTATTTTGAATGACAGGCTTGCTGGATAGAGGATTCTTGGCTGCATATTTTTACTGTTCATCACATTGAAGATTTCCTGCCATTCCTTTCTAGCCTGCCAAGTTTCAGTAGATAGGTCTGTCACCACTCTGATAGGTTTCCCTTTGTATGTTAGGGCCCTTTTCTCCCTAGCTGCTTTCAAAATTCTCTCTTTGTCCTTGTATTTGGCCATTTTCACTATGATATGTCGTGCAGAAGATCGATTCAGGTTACGTCTGAGGGGAGTCCTCTGAGCCTCTTGTACTTCCACATTTACTTCCTTCCCCAGGTCGGGGAAGTTCTCTGCTATAATTTGTTCCAGGACTCCTTCAGCACCTTTCCCTCTCTCTTCCTCTTCTGGGATTCCTATGATACGGATATTGTTGCGTTTGACCGTATCGCTGAGCTCTCGAATTCTTCTTTCCTGTTCCTGGATCAGTTTGTCTCTTTTTTTGTCAGCTTCTTGTTTTTCTATAATGGTGTCTTCTAAATCACTTATTCTCCTTTCTGCCTCTTCAATCCGTGCATTGGAGGCCTCTAATTTATTATGGATCTCATTTATCGCATTTTTTAATTCTTCATGCCTATTTTTATTTTCCATTCTGTCTGTAGCCATAGTTTCTTTGATGTCCCCTATGTTTTTTTCAAGCCCAGCTATTAATTTTACCATTATTATTCTAAAATCTTGTTCAGTGATGCTGCTGATATCTGTTTTGAGCAGTTCATTAGCTGTCATTTCTTCTTGGAGTTTCTTTGGAGGAGAGGTCTTTCGTTTCGTCATTTTAGTTAGCTTTCCGGCTCTTGTTGGTTTTAAAGACCTATTATTCTCTCTGTTTCTATGAGCACTGCTATATCCAAGAAGGCTCTTTGACTTTCCAGGGCCTACCCTTTCAGAGAGTGTTTTTTGAATGGTATCCCCTGGTCTCTCTTGTTGGGACCTTGGTTATTTTATTTTCCTATTCGTAGTGATATTTGGGACTCTCCACCTTGTGCACTCTAGCTTGTTTCTTGAGGTAGCCCTGGAAAAGAAAACAGACAGACAAACACACAGGGAGCAGGAGCACACAAACGCACAGGCTAATTCAACTAACATGCAAAGCGAGAGGGAAAACGAAAAAGTTAAGAGAAAAGATGGAGGAGGGAGGGCGAATAATAGGGAGTATAAAATACATAAAAGGGTCAAAAAGGGGAAAAGAAAAGGAAAAAAGAAGAAAACCGATGGACAAAGAACGGTTTAAAGCATATACCTGGATTTCCCAGCTACAGTTAAATAGCCGTGTGTATGCAGTGCTGGTTGAGGAGCATAGAGAAAGAGAGAGAAGGCAGGGCGGGATGAGGCACAATTGGAAATAGAATGAACAGGCAGAAGGGATAAGAAGCTTTTTTCAAAGAGGTAAAGGGTAGAATATGGTTGGATAGGTGAGAGAAGGGTGCTGGAATTATCCAGAGAAACTATATAGTCTAATTACTCCTGAGAGAAATAGCTGAAAATGTCAGTAGGTGTAGAATTTACGTTTACACAATGGACTCGTGATTGTTTAAGCAAGCTGGCGACCAGAGTTAATCAGGTCAGTGTTCTGGGGAAAAAAGAGAGAAAAGAGAAAGAAGAAGAAAAAAAGAAAGAGTAAAAAAGGGAAAAAAAGAAAAAAAAAGAAAGAAAAAAGAAAGGGAGGAGAGCACCTCTCAGGCAGGGATGGGCGTGGCGGGATCCAATGCCTCAGGCGGGAGCTCTGCCCTCTGCTAGGCGGTTGTGGGGAGGAGAGTGAAGGTGCTCCAGTCCCTTCTTGAAGCAAGAGCTGCTCCTCGCTCTTTTGGGGGTGTAAACTCCCCGTACCGGGGGCGCAGCCGAAGTTGGTTGCACTCTTCAACCCAGGCCAGTTCCAATCTCCAAATCCCCGTCCGTGCACCCCGCTGAAATTGCCTTAGACACAGCTTCCCAGGCCACCCCCTCGGGCAATTCCAGGCCCCCTGCCGAGCTCTGGGGGCGGAGTCAGAATCGCTGCTTCCTTCTCTGGGTCAGGCTGGTGCGCATGGGCGGGGGCTTGCCCCGCAGGGTGTTCTGAGCCCGAGCCTGGTTAGAAGGCTCTCAGTAGATTCTGCTTCTTTTTTCTCCCAGTCTCTCAGGTTTTGTAAGGTTTCCAATGGCTTCAGATCTTTTCTGTGTGATGTATGGGCGCGAGTGCAAGTACGGAGCTCCTTACTTCTCTGCCATCTTGCCCTCTCCTGTGGACACTTTTTAGTAAGTAAACCTAAAACTGAGATTTCTTTTTCTGTATAAATTCTAAACTTTCATTTTAATTTCTTACTCATTCTTCTTTCATACACAAGAACTATCATTTCTGCCCTCTGAAAGGAGTAAAAGCAGAGGTGATCATTAAATGTGAATTTCTACTATCTTTGGAAAGTGGGATATAAACTAAGGAGAAATCTTTTTCCACCTATGATTGTAAAAATTGGAAGCCATTGTAAAAGATATATTGTTAAACAGACCCATTCTGATTTCTTACCTTGGAAAAAAAACACAGAAAGCATCATGAGTCATATAAAGGAAGGAAAGAACATTGGCATGACTGGCCAAGGCAGGAAAATCTATCAAATCTTTGGAAATAATAATTTCTTTTTGTAGGTAGTAAGTCAAGCTTTCTGTCCTTGGGCACTTTGTAGTAAGTGAAAATAGGTAATGTGAAATATAGCTCTTCCTTCTATAATATAACTTCATATTTCTCTTTATTAGCCTAACAAATCTGCTCCGTCTCTTGGCCCTTGTGCTTTTTAGTTCTCTCACTATTTTGTATCCTTGGAAATTCTTTTTTCTTCTCTGATAAAATTTGTCTCCCTCCCTTCAAAATTAGTGGTAAGACCCCATCTCTTCAGGAAGCCTTCCTGGGGTATGTTCACTTGACTCCACTTCCTCTGATTTAAGGTCTCTTGTTTGAGAATAATTGATTTTAAAAATTACATGTACTTGAAATGACTGAATCATATTTGACTACATATGTAGGCATGGAGTCTCCAAAATGTACTTATGCTAGGCTTATTTCTTTGATAAAATAAATAACAATGAAGACGATATGTTTTGAGTTGTATCCCTAAAATTGAAGAATAAATAAAAATCACTACACCACTTAGCCTAACATTCATGGTTTTCTAGGATTTGATGTCTACCTTTTCCAGGCTTCTGTTTAACTACCTCTTTACATGTACCAAAAGTATAGTTAAATTTTACTTTGTGTTTTCCCAACTCTAAGTCTTTGTTCCTTTTCCTTTGAAGACCACTTTCACTTACTCTTATCTTTCAAGGAGCAGCTCCAAGACAATACTGTTCTTGAACCTCTCCTAGTACCTTTCTCATTAGTCAAAATTTCTCCAAATTATGGGCAGCAACTTTAAAATTACAACTGTGATGTTTTTATATATCCTGGGACGGAGTTTTTCTAAGCTTCAGAAATTTTCATTTAAATCATGTAAGTTTCCAGTATCTTTCAGTGAGTTTTACTTTATCCATTGAAGATTATTTTCCTGGGGGAAGAGATGAGCAAAGTAGGGGGTCTTTTTGCTTAAGCAAAAAGTCTTAAGCCTATAGTCTAGAGATATGAACCTCAACTGTGAACCTCTATAGCACTAATTTTTTTCTTATTAAAAATATATTTATAGATCCTATTATTTCTACAAGATAAAAGTAAGGCAAAGAAAGACCATAGCAGAAATTAATATTTTGCAGAGTTTTATTACCAACTATGGGGATAGTTATGTCTGGTAGCCTTGTTGCCATTTTCTGGTTTTTACCTTGTGGAAAACAGTTTAAAAACCTATGCATTTCTTTTATACAGTAACTATTTATTGAGCGAGGTCTCATTAAGTAAGAGAAATGTACAAACACACTAAGCAATTTTTTCATTTGTGGTGTGTAATATAAATTCCGTAGTCTACCTGAAGCATTTATCTGCCTGAAAAAGATTAAGTTGATAGCAACAGAAATGAAAAGAGAATAAGAGTCAATTGCCAGCTTCTCACATCCAGAGATAATTTTGCAGCATGATAATTGGCTGAAATTAAAATATTTTTCAGAGAGAGGGTTTTCTAAATTTTTTCTCTCCTCCCTTAGGGTCAGACATGGTTTGGATGCTGGCTTGAGGGCTGGGCTATCTGCCATGGGGTCTGTTCTGCTGTGGGGCAGAAGAAACATATAGGGAGGAAAATGCAAACTAGCTAGCTTAATGTGGCAGAGGTTCAAGGGCATTGGCTGGGGCACTCAGAGTTGAGAAAAGCCAAGGAGCACTGCAGGATCCTGATCAAGACCAGCTTCTACCTTTAGAACCAGCAGCTGTGGGGACCACAATTCTAAACAGCAATACCGGAGGCAGAAACCATCACCCTAGATACCAATGGAACAAGAGCACACCCTCACATCTCTTTTGCCTCTAGATTACATAAACCATGCCTATCCTCCTGAGATATACCCTGAAGCCATCTTAAGAGTAGCCAGGAGATGGGGACAGAAACGTGAAACTAAGAAGTTTTGCCTAAAAGTTTGCTTTATCTAAAAGATCTAAAAGGAGATATTTCATCATACTGAGTTTATCAGAGTCAACGTTTAGTGTCTTCTGTTTGCTTTCTGATTTTGTTGTTGTTGTTTGATATACTCAGTAGTTGGGATGGTGAGATAAAGATTAATTGGGGAGCTGGATTTTTTTGTGCATTGAAGTATGGACAGTTTTGTGACTTGGTCATGCATTCTGTGTACCAGACCTTCTGCCAAACACTTGGACTATAGTAGAAAAGAGGCATAATGATTGCCCTTATGAAACTTAGTCTCATGGGTGAGGAGGACACAAGCAAGACAATAAATACATGATTGCAAATCATGATGAATTTCATATAGACATCATGATGTGAGGGATGGAGTCAGGCAGAACTGTTATGAGAAGTAGAACTTTAACTGATCTACTTTAAGCAGATACCAAGTAGGATAACGGAATTTGTACTCCAGGAAGGAAGAACAGCAAATGCCAAGACCCCCAGCCTTCTGTTCAAAGACCAGGAGGGTTCGAATGTCTTAAGAGTCATGTGAGATATGATAGGAGAGGTAGGTAGATGGCAAATCAGGGCAGGCAGTAAAGGCCATGGAGACGATTTTCGATTTCAGTCCCAGTGCAACGGAACGGTTTTGTGCAGATGACTGAAAAGAGATGACTAACATTTTAAGAGACTGGGTGAACTGAGGGCTGGGGCCAGAAAAGGAATGAGTGAAATTATTTGAGAGGCTTTTCCAGTAGTTTAGGCCAACCCTAATTGCTGTTGTACTTTCTCTGTCAACTTTGCTTTTTCCCCATAGCTTTCTCCTATAAATGGACGCTACTCTTTTCTTTTCCTGGTGCATAGTAGAGGTGGGAAGGGAAAGGATCAGTGTCATTTTAAGAAAAACCGCTTAAAATTGAATATTAGATGTCATAGTTCTGAAGGACCTTAGGTTATTTGGTCATGAGGGCTCCTTTGCTGATGTCCTTCTCCTGAGGCTCCACTCTGCTGACAGTTCCAGGGGCCATTCTTCATCTTAACAGTTCCCATCCTACACTAGGCTCTGATGGCTACATTTGACAAATACTAAAAACGACCTATTACTGAACTTTCTTAAGCTAAATTCTATCTACTCCAGAGAGGAATGTCAAAGATAGCCTAAAACGAAGAAACAAGCTGTTGCAGTAATTTAAAACCATTTTCCCACTAATGTAACATAAAATGGGAGCAGATAATACTTATCCAGGGGACTTGTTAGAGCGAAAGTTTATGTGAGCAACTGTAGCTTGAGGAGGAGGATGCCATGCTAATGAATTGCCACATTCTGTGATTGCAGAACCCGGGGAGACTCGAATGTGTCTTTCACAGTTGTCTCCGTTTGGGTGCGATGCCTTCATAATCACAAGAACTCCATAAGGGACCAAGTAACCTTGTGTTCCTGAACTGGAATGAAAATTTGTGGGAGGCTAGTTCTGCCATTCTTCCTATTAAGGACCCCCAACCAATTTGCCCATCAAGACGGGGCACTGTGATAGGAAAGAACTTTCTTTACTCTGTTGCTTATGAGACAAGACATTCTCTTGCTGGGAAGCTACTGAACTGCTTATAATACCCAGAAACATGCCTTTTTATTACTTTCTGACTTGCTTATCTGTTTTGTCTAGAATGCCCTTCCCATTTATAAGACGCCTAAATTTCTGCTCAGCTCATCTGAGCTCAAGTGCTGCCTGCCCTTTCTTGACTCACCACTTCTTTCTTATCTGCTGTACTTCGTAGCGGGCTATTTCACCTCTACTCTGAGTGTGTCTTATAAATATCGCCATTATATTACTTCGTGCTGTAATTGGCTGTTTTGTCGTTCTGCTAAATTATAAACTGTCTAAAGGCAACCTTTCTACTTTTGAGTCCCCAGCATGTCACATAAAGCTTAACACTCACTGGGCACTCAAAAATTGAGTGAATAAAGGACATAAATATGCAGTTCGAACTGGAATTCCTACCATGTGTCTGACCATAATAGGTTTTTATTAACACGCCATAGGTAATCTGGTGTTTCCCTTCCGTTCCTTCTCCCTTTTCTTTGTGATGCTGCTCTGTTGCTATTCTCCTTCGGGCTCGCTCTGCTCAGCCACACTGTCTTCTTCGCTGTTCCTCAAGCATATCAGGTGTGCTCCTCCCTGAGGGCCTCTCTGCCAGGAATGCACTTGCCTTAGATGTCCAAATACCTTGTTCCTCACCTGCTTCAGGTCTCTGGTCCTACGTCACTATTCACTGATTGTAATCCTTTCCCTCTCCCTGCACTACTGATCCCCTTACGCTGTTTCATTAAAAAACATTTTTTTCCTGTAATACTAACTGCATTTTAATGTGATTCTTTTACTATATGAATATACTTCTATTATCTCTCTTCTTGATAGAATGTAAACTCCAGATTATTGACTGCTTTTCTTAACTGATATTTTTCACTCATGTCCTCCTTTTTAAAAAAAAAATGTTTATTTTTGAAATGGTGGTGAAGGGACAGAGAGAATGGGAGACACAGAATCCAAAGCAGGCTCCAGGAACAGCTCAGAGCCCCTCATGGGGTTTGAATTCATGAACTGTGAGATCATGACATAAGCTGAAGTGGGACAATTAACTGACTGAGCCACCCAGGTGCCCCTCACTGATGTACTCTTAATGGTCTGGACTAGAATAATGTTTAGAACATTGGAGACACTCCATGAATATTTGTTGAATAATGAATATATTAATATTCAAATATGGTTCTTAGAGGATTTTCTATTAAGCTATTATATTAATGATGTCTTAGTCTGGACTGCTATAACAAAATGCCATAGACTGTGTGGATTTTAAACAACAGAAATTCTTTCTCACAGTGACGGCTGGGAAGTTCAAGATTATGGTGCTGGCAGATGATGTGTTTGGTGAGGGCTAACCTTCACATGGTAAAAGAGGGCCAGAGAGCTCTGTGGGATCTATTTCATAACAGCATTTATACTATTCATGAGAATGCTGCCCTCATGACCCGTTCGCTTCCCCCCAACTCTATCTCCTAATACAATTGCCTTTGGGAGTTAGGATTTTAACATATAAATATTGAGAGGACACAACCATTCAAGCTATAGCAAATAGCATAGTGTAAGTTAGTTCATTTGCTTTCCTAATGGATATCTAGGACCAGAGGAAATAAGATACAAGGAGGATATTTCAGTGAAATGAAAAATGGGAAGGTTTGAACACTGCCTCGTGTTGGGAATGGGTAAACTCAGGAAAAGTTTCACTTGTAAGAATCTATTTGTGGCCTATGGATAGCTGTAGAGTAAAATGATGAGGAATAGAACAGAGGAGGTGGTGAATGCTAAGAGTAATAGTTCTTTCATTTGTAAAACAAAGCTGCCCCCCCCCAGCCGTTTTTAAAAATAAGTTTGCGAAGGTAAATCCTACTTAAAATAATTGCTTACTTTAAATAGATTAGCTGAATTTTTTATATTAGTATTTTAGACAGAGACCCAGGATGGTCATTCCCACTAATGACAGCCCTGAATGGAAAACTCTATTTACCAGCTTGATGAATTTAGGGAGTATTCCAGAGCAAATGGACTCTAATAAAGAAGGCTTTAGGTCATATAAAAGTAAGACACAAGGTTTTTGACTAAACTCTATTTAAATTATACAAAGTTGAGTTGAAATAATTTATAATATGTAACACTTATTGTATAAAGCAGAAACGTGATTAAAGCCCATTGTGTTTATGTGTGTATGGTATTCACCATTATATTGGCATGGAGAATTAAAACCACCTCAATATGTCAGCATATTCTCTTGTTCTTGAGTCCATTTTTTGTCATTCTGTTCCTTTATCAGAATTGAACAAAGATTTAGTATTTAACATTCAGGAATCTTTCCCTGTCACCCCTAGTATTTCAAGCATAGGACATAGAAAAACATATTTGAGATATGAAATTGACTAACATTCATATCCAAGATAAATAGAAGGAAGATATATCAAAATGTATTTCAATAAACTGCACCATGTGTTGATCTATGATGTTTTGACTTCCAGAAAAAATTATATCTTTATCCTACAGGTTTGTGAACTGTATTAATACTGCAGGTTTTAGATTCATGATACAGCACAATCTCCCTTAGATGACTTTGCTAATGTCTTTTTCTAGTCTAAACCACAATAACGCTACATGCTTTTAATCATCATTGCAGAGGTAAAGATTAATATTATGACATTAAAGAAGAAAGCATTGTATCTTGGAATGCTGAAAGTTCTTATTTATTTTTTCTCTTGTTAATAAAAAGAAGCACTTTGGAGAAATTTATCTTTATACTCCAGGTCATAAGCCGATGACATAATAAAGACATGAAGAAACATTTCCCTCTGGTGTGTAGTGCTAAACATTTGGACAGGTACATCAAATATACTTTCTTTTCTCTCTTCTTAAATATTGATTGTAGAGACCACAGTTGTAAAATGCATGCAGAATCAGAGAAAAAGTCTAGGACCACAATTTTCTCATTCTATGGAAGAGCTAAACCAGGGCTTGGGAATCCTCTTATTCATAGTTAGAGTTTACATTTATGTTAGATGGTGGCTGTTATGATGTCCATAATCTACTTTATAATGCTTCAGTAAACAGTGTGATGTAAATGTGCATTAGTTAGCTTTAATCTGCCCTAATCCAATATTCATACTCCAGGGGTGGTCAACTAGCATTTAATTAGCAAGGTCACACTCCAGAGGCACTGTTATAAGTGCTTTAGTTTCCTTTATCCCTAGCACCAAAGATTAGCTAATTAGCACATTTAGCAGTGGGTTTTCATTGGCAGAATTAATGGTTTATTAATTAGCATAATGGATGTCAATGAAATATGGTGGTGAAAGTAGTGGTTTAAAAATATTTAAAAATATTTTAAAATATTTTTGAAGCATCTCTCACCTTGCCAAAGCAGAATGTAAAACCAGTGAGTTTTTGCCCTTCAACTTAAGAATGGCACTGGAGGCTCACTGCTCAACTGGCCTGTGTGTTGTCATGACTTGGGAGGATTCTGATTGCCTAAAGTCCACTATCAGGTTTAGTGAATTCTGCCTTTGGATATGTTCAAACATGCTCTCTCCATCCAAGAGAAGTTTATACAATGTATGACTAAAGCACTTAAACTGTCATAGATTTGGGATTAAAACTTATAGTGAAAGTTTTAAGAAAATGTTATACTTCCTTGCTAATACATGCATGTATCTCTATGTTAGGAAAATAGAGGCACCTGAGGTGGCTTTCTGGGGCGCCTGTGTGGTTCAGTTTGTTAAATGTCTGACTTGGGCTCAGGTCATGATCTCACAGTTTGTGGGTTTGAGCCCCGTGTCAGGCTCTGTGCTGACAGCTCAAGCCTGGAGCCTGCTTCAGATTCTGTGTCTCCCTCTCTCTCTGACCCTCCCCTGTTCACGCTGTTTCTCTCTCTCTCTCTCTCTCAGAAATAAATAAAACATTAAAAAAAATTTTAAAAAGGAAGTGCTTGCTTTCTTTAGGATCTGGTTGTGAGCATTAAAAATATTTCTAAGGCATCCTTCCATTTACTAATTTATTTGGTCACTCAGTTAATACATCAACAAACAGTTACTAAACATCTATATACCAGCTATTGTGGTTTTTGCTGGGATATAAAAGTGGAACAGATGAAGCCTTTGTAAAGAGTTCATGTTTAGTGGGAAATACACACACACACACACACACACACTAAGTGCAGAGCACTTTGGAGCATTATAGAGGGCACTTTAGCCAATCAGAGAGAATCAGAGACTTTTGGGAAAGTGACAGTTAAGCTTTATCTACTGAATAGGTTTTGGTTTGTTGAGGGAATAGGAATGATATAGGTGGGGCGCCAGGGTGGCTCAGTCAGTTAAGTGGCCGACTTTGGCTCAGGTCATGAACTTGCGGTTTGTGAGTTCAAGCCCTGCATCAGGCTCTTGCCTCCTTCGGGTTCTGTGTCTCCCTCTCTCTCTCTGCCCTCTCCTGCTCATGCTCTGTCTCACAAAAATAAATATTAAATATTAAAAAAAAATAAAAAAGGGAATCATCTAGGTAGAGAAAAATATGAGCCAAAGATTGGAGATGAGCGATAACACTGCATGCCTAGGGCAAAATTTTGAGAGCGAAGCCTGTATATATGGGCTAGGACCTGGTCATGGAGGCCTGTCTGCTGTCCATATCAGAAAGCCTTTGTCCTTTGATTCTTGGGAGCATCTGAAGAGCTTTAAGCTATGGAGTGACATGTTAGATTTTCACCTCAGATAGATAATTGAGTGTGTGAAGGGAGACTCCTAGGAGGGCACTGATTTAAGAAGCTGTAGCAATGATTGAGGTAAGAAATTATAGGCGGAATTAACATGACAGGGTGAGCTTGGGAAATATTTAAGAGATACAATTTGGGATTTGGGGTTAGCAAAGGAATGTGAAAAGCTGTTGAAGATACATACCAGGCAGTAACTGAAGCCATGAGATAGCCGAGTTTTTCCTAGGAGAATGTATGGAGTAAAAAGAGCAGTGGGTAAAACAATAACTGTCAGGGACCCCAGCATTTAAGAAGAGCACGGGAAGAGGAGAAAGCACAGCACAGAGAGATCAGTGTGGGCTTAACATTTCCCCTAGCTTGGCCACACTTTAGATAGGTTTCTTCCTGACTGTAGACTCCTGACCTTCTTTTCTTCTATTTACAAAAACTTGTAATTGCACATTTTGTTTTTGTCTTTTTGAGATGGAAATCTCCCAGCCTCTTGTCAGTTTTATAACTCAGGAATACCTTTCTCAAAAACCTGGGGCATCCTTTTCAAATGCAGTCATCAAGAAAGATAGTGTCCCCATCTCCCAGTCTCAGGGGAGAATAGGAGCCTAACTTTAATAAACCCGAGTTACCAAACACACTTGGCCTTATCACTTTGACTAACCTCCCCACCTAAATTCCTCCAGTACTCTTCCATTAACTCACCCCAGTGTTTAAATATCTTTCTTTTCAGTGGAGTTCAGTTTCTCTCCTCTATTGCAATAGTCTTTTTTTTTTTTTAATGTTTATTTATTATTGAGGCACAGAGAAACAGAGCATGAATGGGGGGAGGGGCAGAGAGAGAGGGAGACACAGAATCCCAAGTAGGCTCCAGGTTCTGAGCGGGACTCGAACCCATGAACCGTGAGATCATGACCTGAGCTGAAGTCTGAAGCTTAACTGACGGAGCCACCCAGGTGCCCCTCAGTAGTCTTGAATAAAGTCTTCCTTGCCTGTTTAACTCCATCCAGTGCAATTTATCTTTGAGAATAGGTAGAAAGAAAATTTTTGAAACCAAGATGTTAACATATGGAATGAAAATTGAAGTGAACAACTCTCCAAAACAGGAGAGAAAGTCTAGACAGACAGGCTGAGAAATGTTTATGGATTTGGCAATTAAGGTTTCTTGGGTGATAGGGATGGGTTAACTGCCAAGAGTTTGGGAGCATTTAGTCAGTTTTGTTGAAAAAACGTAATATTTAATTAGTGAATGGAAGGTGAGGAAGCAGGAATATAATGTGCAGATATCTTTTTTAAAGAGGGTTGGATAAGTCATGGAAAAATGATCTGGGCAGGATCTAGAGATCAATGAAAGGCACAAGGAAACTTTTTTTTTTCCCCTGATAAACTTGCGTTTGTTTTCTGGTGAAGGGAAGGACATAGTAGATTAGAAAAGAAGTTGCATATAAAAGAATCTGAATTGGCATCACAAAGTAAGCAAAATCCTGAAGGAGGAGGAGAAAGGAAGAAGATTCAGGTAGGGAAATTAGCTTTGAGCAGGAAAAGGACCATTTAGTCTTCTATTCTGAGAATATAATTAAAGAAGGATGTATGTAAATAGGAAGGTTCCAAGTTGAAAGTGATCTTATGTGTTGCCCTTAGGTTGATTGCTCTGAGAGATTCGGCTTTGAATGGTTGATGGTTTCTTAGGTGAAGTAGTTTTTGGTGATCACAGGAGCCTTACTGTGGCCTTGAGAAGAAGACACTCAAAGTGAACCAAAATGAGGATTGTCAGAGTAAAGAAAGCTTAGAAATTGTGAGATGAGGTTTTTGGAGGCTTCATGGAAGTCACATTTTCCTAGGATTATAATAAAAGGTGGAAATTAGATGGTAGTAAGTTAAATTTAGTTTAAATTTAATGATAGAGGTGCCTGAGTGGCTCATTTGGTTGAGCATTGGACTTTGGTCAGACTCGGGTCATGATCTTGTGGTTCATGAGTTTGAACTCCACGTTGGGCTCTCTGCTGTCAGTGCAGAGCCTGCTTTGGGTCCTCTGTCCCCCTCTCTCTGCCCCTCCCTGCTTGCACACTCTCAAGAATAAATAAAACCTTAAGAAACTTAAATTTAATGATAAATAAGATTTCATGGAATTTAAATTTTCCTGGGATCATCATAACTATAAGTTTGAAAAGAAAACTTTGAAAGTATCTAAAGAACACCGTCAATGAGGAGGTTAAAACTGTCTATAACAGATAGATAAATCTGAGTTGAAGAAATTCTCATAGTATTAATAGCTAACATTAGAGTGTGCTAAAGAGTACACTAAGTGCTTGATGAGCTTTAACTCCTCATTTACAACTCTACAAAGCATGCACCTTATTTCTCCATTTTTCAGATGAGGAAACAGTCTGGAACAGTTTTGTAACTTGGTTCAGAATACATAGCTAGCATATGGTGGACCTGGGATTTGAACCCAGTTATCCTCGGACTCCTAGTCTCTTGTTACTTTGTTATTTTGCCTTCACAGGAATGGAGAGGTAATGGTCTGAAAATCCTGAGATCCTACCTTCAACCCCCCCAGAACTTACACAGCTCCTCTTGGGGAGTTAAGCACAGCAGTAGAGACTAGTCTTTGTAAAGGCTTAGCATATCAGAGGGGGTATATTTAACAGTAAAGGGATTCTGGAAAGGGCAGGAGAAGGGGTAGAGTTTCAACAATAAAACATTGATTAGAATCTAGATGTCTTCAGCAAGGCATTGGTTACATGAATGATGGTATATTATATTGGAAAGAATGATGCAGTCATGAAAATGTAGAATATTTAACCACATAGACTGCCTAAAGGTGTATTCTCTGAAAAAGTTGGTCACAAAACAAAATATATTGGTACCATTTTATAACATTTATACACATAATTGGATATGTATATATCACAGTAACAATGACAGAAGAATAAAAGCTCAGTAAGAAGGGTGGGGAATTATTGTAAAATACAAAGAGCATTTTTGCAGATCAAGGATTGATGAAATTATTGCCATAAGTCATAGGAACCAGCACTGAGTAGCTTCTGGGGTTTGATGTCCTAATTTCTATGTCTCTCAAGAACTGTATGGTCTCCCTTATTTCTAGTTTCTGTGTGTCTTTCTTTCTCCTCCATCCCTCTTTATCTGCCTATATAACACATAAATAATAGTAGTAACTACCATTATTATCATCAATCTCCCTGGATTTTAACTCAGATTTTTGAGACCATGAAATTGATTTTTTGGCCAATTAAGAATTGCCCTACTGATCTAATCAGTTGTGACCAGGAGTATAGGGTCATGTGGTAAAGCAAGACCTCTGCTTCTGCCCCATGGGTTGGGGCTATGGACAGTGGAAGTTTTGAGAGTGTGTGACTCTGGATGTGGTAAACAATGAATGTTATATATGTATATGTGTAAATATGTATATACATGTATATATGCATGTGTATATATATATATATATATATATATACTGTATATATATATATATACTGTATGTATATATATATATATACTGATGTATATTGTGTATATATATATACATACACTGATGTATATTGTGTATATATATATACATACATATATGTATATATATATATCAGTGTATATGGATGTTGGTATCTGTATGGATATTGGTATTCCTGTGGACGATATTTGCTCTACTTTTAAAATATTTTCTAAGTTGCCTGCAATGAATATTTTTTTCATGGTGAAATTTTATCAAAAGAAAGATCATGGGAGGAAATAGGAGAGAGAAAATGCGGAGTAGTAAGGAAATGTAACGAAGAATGTTGGAGCTGAAGATGAATAAAAAACAATTGGCCTCATGTATGTTTGGTAACATTTGTGAGTAACAGACTGAGCAATCCGGGTGATGTATGTATGGCTGAATCTCAGCGATCTGATGAGGCTGTCTTGGTGTTTCTAAAAAATGACTGGGGCTCTAATTAGGGTGATGGTTTGCAAGATTTTGGAGGAGAGTGCTCTCCTTCTATTTTATTAGAAAAGATCATTTGTCCCTTGCAGGTTGCCATAAAGTTACTTAAACTAATAATACAAGGCTAGCCTGTGAATATACATCTGTATATTCTCATTTTAAGTCATTTTATTTTATATCCTTCTAACTCAAATATTTAAAACATCAAATATATGTTTCTACAAAATAAGAAAATAGACTTGAAAAATGAGCCTTTTTCATCAGGATCCCTGATGATATACCATTTGGGGACATCTATGTTTTTTATTCCAGATACATCTTTTGTTCACTTATTTCTGCTATGGTGATTATGCAGAATCAGTTGTGATGTTCCTATGTGGGAAACATCACACAGGAGAGGAAGGATTGTAAGAGGTAAAGTGGAAACTATCTTAATCAGTTGAGCAGACTAATTGCAGGATGATACCTTAGTAAGAATTTGAGAAGGAATGTTAAAGTCCTGGTGTGACTAGGAAGAGATGTGTTTAGAACCATAACAAATACTGTTTAACATGGTGCAAAGCATTCTTTAACCAAGATTAATTTTTTAAAAAATTTATCTTTACACATTTCCATTTAAAGGGAGAATGCAAAGTTATTCTTTCAATTCAAAGAATAAATACAAATATCAAATCCTATGTAATAATTTTGGAATGGCAATGTCAATTATTTGTATATAATATTCTCCTTTAGGATGAATCCTCAGAGTTCTTATGCAACAGAATTTTATAGATTCATCTGGGTGATTGGATCTCTAGCTGATATTTGTTTCATGTTTCAATATTACTACTTCTAAATAAGTCAGGCCTCTGCTTCAATGTTAATTCACCTCAAGAAATACCTTATTACACACCTTGTAAGTATATGGTATGTACCTGGTACTCAGAATGCAAAGACGCATCTTTGATTTCTTGGACATGTGAACCTAGTGGGGAGAAATAGCTATGAAAAGGATGCCCACAGAACTATGTGAAATTGCTACATAGAGGAACATTCCAAGTATTCCGGGAGCACAGAAGAGAGGGAAACTGACTTATCTGGGGAAAGTTAAGAAAATTTTAAAAAGTCTTCAGTGTGGACTCTTAAATAAAGTAATCATATTTCCTGATTTACCTTAACAGTCTGTTTATGCTTGTTGTTCCAGGGTAATTATTAATAGCTCCTTCTTTCACAATCAAAGGTATCCTAGTGTGTACCTCACATCTAATGGTTATCTCACCCTTAAAAGACAAAACTAAAAATCTTGGTTGGAACTCAGTTCCAAAACACATATATGTGCAAGTGAGGAGTTTCCTTGTATCCTGGAGGCTTTGGGATCTGGCATTTCAACAGGAAGTGATGTTTTAGAAAGATGACCCAGATGGCAGTGTGGAGGATGGATTGGAGGAGAATGCTAAAATCATTTAAGAAAAGAGTTTTAGGTGGTTTTTGCAATTGCCCATGGGTAAGCAAACGAGATCCTGAATTCAGCCATGAGTCTGGGGATAGAAGAAAGGAAATCAAGAGCATAACAAACTTGAGAGAAATACTCCTTTGTTAATTATAACATGACATTAATATGTGTAGTTTATTGTGGTTTAGAATGGATACTTTTGCTTTTCTAAGTTATAATTAATATTACATGCAGTCATCACTTTTTTAAATAGTATAGTTGACAAGCAATGTTATTTACATTAGTTTTAGGTATACAATATAGTGATTCACCATCTGTATACGTTATGCTATGCATCACTTTTACATTTCTGTAGTTATCTGAGGCAGTTGTTGGAGCGTGGCTAGCTGACAGTAAGCTTTGCTTATTTGTTTTGTAGGAGACCAAATTCAACTCAACACAACAATTGAGGAAAAAATATACATAGAAGCTTTATGATTTTCTTAACTCTTATGATAAACTGGTGGTTGAAAATTATTTTTGATCATTAACACAGTATTTAATCTGTGCCTTAAAATGTAAAGATTTATCAATTTATTCATTTTCCTTTCCACCAACTTACATGTAAAAGTCTAACCATTTACCACTCTCAATAGTCTTCATTGGCAGTGAGTAGGCAGCTGTTTAACACATTTATGGGAGTCATAAATCCAGCTGTTTTCATTTTCCATTACCCAAGTTCCTATAGTAACCAGTGACATTCAGTGCTGACTTAATGATTCACACTGCACTGAAACTGCTTTTGCTTTTACTCAGATGAGTTTCAATTGCTTAATACCCTATAATTTCCTACCTTTTACATCTTTTCATTCCATACCCATCCTGTCCCAATCCATCCTCCAATGTGTTTCTGAGCTTGAAAATGCAACAATCACAGTTTTTTCTCAATGCAATCACCTAATTCAAATACAGTGCTGAAATTCACCTAGCAGATGAGTGCATCTTAGAGACTCCAGACTCCAACAGGTTAACCAGAAGAAATTTTCATGTATATAAATGACACCTTACGGTTTTAATATCTCTTTTAACTTGAATCACAGAAAATTTAATTGAGCTCTGTTGTGAGCTAGATGATCATATGTCACATTTGAACATTTCCTTATTTATTTTGGAATATAATTAGAACTTCCTTAGGCATCATCTCTTACTATTCCATCAATATAGTGAAATAGCTTTTGCAATTGCAGAATTTGAGTCTCAAGAATGTGATACCAGTGTTATGTGTAGCAGTACAAAAATCACTAGTCTGTATGGTCTCCCCTACTTTTATATGGTCATCTTAAGGCAATTTCAGCCTGTACTTTATAACCTACTTGGTAGGGGTGAAACTCAATAAAATGACAGAATCTTTTTCTCTTGTTCTAGTGAAATAGGCTGAGTCAGACAGGCATGGTGTGAATATGGGCCCTGCCACTTACCACCCATGTGAATAGAGCAAGTGACCATCTTACTTTACTCTAAAGGAGATGAAATGAAACCATGGCCCATGAGGCCCAACATGACTTGGCTTTTGCTAGCCTCTAAGACATCATCCGATGGCATCCCTACTACCTGGGACTCTTTTGCCTGTTCTTTGTCCCTCACTGAAGCCTTCTGCCTATTTCTGAATATGCCAGAGTCATTCTGTAATTTACACTTTGAACTCTCCATCCAGAACGCTCCTTTCTTGGTCTTGCAAGTCCGACTCTTTTTCATGACTCCTGTTTATCTCAAATGTTATCCCTTAAGAGAAGCCTTTCCTAAAATAGCCCCCCTTACACCATTACACGGCCACATTAAGCCCATTATTTCTTTCTCTATACCTATCACTAGCCAAAATTATCTTATTTGTTTGTCTTCCTCCTTCCTTGAAATTTCCATGAAGGAAAAGGCCCTCACTGCTTTCTTCATAGCTGTTATCTCCAGGCCTTAAACAGTACCTGGCAAATGACAGGGACTTGCTGAATTTATACTGAATGAATGAATAAATAAATGAATACCTATTTTTTAAAAAAGTACTGTTAGTGGGGTGCTTGACCCAGGGCAGATACTTACATGATGGCATTTATTCTTATTAACTATAGAAGTAGTATTGGCTCTTGAAAGTTGTCAAGTGGTTATTTAAGTGGAGAAACTAGCTATTCAGAAATGAATGATTTTTGTTGATCAACTCCCCACACATTAGCTTACTTAGAATATGCCATCTGTTTTTTTGTATAATCCTGAGTGTAACATCCTCTTTGATCCCTGGATAAAAGATTGCTTATTGTTTTTAACACTTAGCATTGTCTTTTCTGGAATGAGTTTCCAGGAATCCTTCTCTTTAATTCAGGTAGGAATAACTACTCTCTTCATTGTTTCCATTTTTATTATATATATTCATCATAGCACAGTACACTAGTACATCTTGGTGCTCAAGCATCAATAATCTTTACTAGACCATGTCCCTGAGGAGAGGGTTTGTGTCTTATCTGCCTAGGTATTTATAATGCCAAGTACAATGCTGAACCTCTTAGAAGTTGCTCAGTCATTGCTGTGGAATAAATGGCCCTGAAAAATATCAAGTATCATATGCATTCTAGGAGTTGGCATTTTTATCATGACTGCCAAGACTTCAAATCTAGGCTAACAATGCTGATGTTAGAATTTAAGGGGCATAGCACTTAATCTGGGGGACACAGCTCAATGCTACAATATAGCTAAGGAGAGCAGAGAAAATAGTTTGTGTTAGTACTGTGATTCCAAACTATGGGATTAATATTCCATGGGTCAGTTAATAGCAAGGAAGAAGGTGAGTAGGGAAATGGTATAGGAAAGAGTTTGAATTCATAAAAATATTTAAAATTTCCATCCCAAATGACTTTTAATAAATACATACAGTTCTTTTAAAGTAGTGGAACAAGGGGTGCCTGAGTGGCTCAGTCAGTTAAGCATCTGACTTGGGCTCAGGTCATGATCTCATAGTCTGTGAGTTCAATTCCCGCATTGGGATCTGTGCTGTCTGCTCAGAGCCTGGAGCCTGCTTCAGATTCTGGGTCTCCCTCTCTCTCTGCCCTTCCCCCACTCATGCTCTGTCTCTCTCTCTGTCTCTCAAAAATGAATAAACATTTAAAAAAATTAAATGAAAACATAGTGGAACAAGGAGCTCCTGGGTGGCTCAGTCTGTTAAGCACTTGGCTTTTGGTTTCAGCTCAGGTCATGATCTTGTGGTTCATGAGTTTGAGCCCCACACTGGGCTCTGTGCTAGGAGTGTGGAGCCTGCTTGGGATTCTGTCTGTGTCTCCCTCTCCCCTGTCCTTTCTTGGCTTGCTTTCTCTTTATCTCCCTATCTCTCCCCCAATCTCTCAAAATAAATAAATAAACTTAAAGATAAAAAAGTGGAACAAAACTAACTTATACTTAACAAAGTTTTGTGTTAAAATATTGGTCTCTCTGATTCAGAGTTAGATTTCAGTACTTTTTAGAAGGTGTAAGGTTTGTCTTGAAATTTGTTTCTACTGGTTTTTTTTTTTTCTTTTACAGTTGAAACCTCACAGGACAAACCACCATGGTAGACTGTGTTTTATAAAGGCAATATGTTAGGGGTGATTAGAAATTACGCTCTAGTTTTATATTAAGTACTGTTAGATATTTTAGAAAGAATTATATCTTTACTATACATAAGCAAGCTAGCAACATTTTAAATATACTCTAGATATGTAATTAATAACTTAATGGCCCTAACGTTAGTATTAGCAGGAATATGTATTGTTCTTCATTGCTTTTGTAATGATATTAAAAGAGTAAATTAAAATTCACCTACATGGCAGAAGAAAGTAGCTCTATTACTCATTTAAATGTCTCTTAAGACAAATTTACATAACATATAATTCGAATAACCCCACTTAATCATACAAGCCTTCAGTGAAAGTCTTGTTACTGGCTTCAAATCTTCCAGGCCTGGTACGCATTAACCTGCACAGACTGTTTTATTCTTTCTTCAGGGAGAGAAGATGACACTGAAGTCTAGTAAGCATTTAATGACTTTGATAGTTAGTTGGTGAAAGGTTTTAGAGTTAATATTTTACAGAACTCAGGATGTCAGATCTGAGTCTTTGGAACCTCAAAAGGCTAATATGTGAGAGCAGAGCTGGTGCTAGGCATGGGAAACCACCCATGTGGCGTGTTTTGAAGGGTAAAAGAAAGGTCTGCCTGCCAACACAGGTTTACCCATTAACCTAAGCTGATGCCTACAATTTCTCATTAATGTCACTTATTTGGAATCAAAAGAATCTCTCCTAATAACTATTTAAAAATTTTTTTTTAATGTTCTATTTATTTCTAAGAGAGAGAGAGAGAGAGAGAGACAGCGTGAGCAGGGGAGGCTCAGAGAGAGAGGGAGATACAGAATCCAAAGCAGACTCCAGGCTCTGAGCTGTCAGCACAGAGCCCAATGTGGAGTTCAAACCCACAAACCTTGAGATCATGACCTGAGCTGAAGTCGCACGCTTAACCGACTGAGCCACCCAGGCATCCCTCCTAATAACTATTTTAATGTGAACATTAAAGCCCTGATAATGAATTCCTGTTAGTTACCAAGCACTGATTAGTTTCTAAGTGAAAGCGATTCCCCCACTAGAATTGCATCCTTTCTTTCCACTCCAATTCTCATTTGTGAGCATTCTGTCCCATGCCTGCAGAAATAGTAGCATTTTCCAAAGTTGTCCTGCAGACCACCTCCATCAGGACCCCTTCTGGTGCTTGCTGAAATGCAGATTACTAGTGCACCTGAGGGGCCTGCTGTGCCAGTGACCCTAGTGGCAAGATTATAGAACATGCACTGAAATATTTTTAGGCTTCGTAAGGAATCGTTGACCTATTTGTTGATGGCTCTTATCTATGTCTTGGGGTCCTACCTCTTTCTTTTTTAAAAAATTAAGATATAATTCACATACCATAAGCTTCCCCATTTTAAAGAGTATAGAATTCTGGGGTTCACAAGGTTGTATTATCTGGAAAAGTTTTGAGGCAAATGGAGAATTCAGGTATGTGGGAGAGTCAATAAGGGAGGAAGTAAAAGGATTGGATATGTTGCCTTAATGTTACAGATGCTCCGGTTAGGCATTTCATGTTTTTGTCACTCTAAATAGTAGCATTCAAGATGTCTCATGGGAAATAGTACAGAGCGCTGGGAGTGGGGCAGAGCATAAGAATTGTTCTGAATTTCAAGACAAGTCATCAGTGTAATATCTTTGTTGTGTGTGTGTATGGCTTTTACATGGAAAACGTGAAATGAACAAATCACCCCAAGCAGTATGCTTCTAATGGTAGTCCTTGTGGCCCCCCAGGTAAAAGAGCTGCTTTGGGCCTTTTCTTTCTTGTAGGAGCCTGCTCTCTGTGTTGTCAGAGGGGAGAATCAGCCTTACTAGGCTCCGTGTCACCAGTGTGCATCACAGTCTCTGCAAGCAGGTGCAGGACATTAGCTAATGGCCCCCTCACTGAAGGGAACTGAACAACTTCCATCAATAAGAACTCTAAAAGCACAGTACAATGCTCTTCTGAGTCACAGGCCTTAAAAATGAAATTCTCACCCTCTATCCTCAATGATAATAGTTTATATTTTTTAGCTGAGCTTTAAGAATAGCATATATATATATATATATATATATATATATATACACACACATATATATATACACACATATATATGTATATATATGTATGTATGTATTTTAGGGATTATCTGCTTCTTAGTATCTGCCAAATTTCTGTGCATTTTCTTTTTAGTTATTTATTTTTATGAAGTGTCTCTCTTTTTTTAATGTTTATTTTTTATTTTGAGAGGGGTGAGGGGCAGAGAGAGAGGGAGGGAAAGAGAATCCCAAGCAGGCCCTGGACCATCCTTGTGGGGCTCCATATGGAGCTGGAGCTCAGGAACGCTGAGGTCACAGCCTGAGCCAAAATCAGGAATCAGATGCTCAACTAACGAGCCACCCAGGCACTCTTCAAATTTCTCTTTTTAAACACTGAAACAACACATGGGTCAGGTTAATATAGTGGGAAAATCAGAGTGATGCCTTTAAGCCACTAAAAGCTTGGGGTTTTTAAAAATTTAGTTGAAATGTAATGGTCACTTTTTATGGCACAAATTATTAAAAAAATTTTTAATGTTTTATTTATTTCTGAGAGAGAGAGAGAGATAGCATGAGCAGGGGAGGGTCAGAGAGAGAGGGAGACACAGAATCTGAAATAGGCTCCAGGCTCTGAGCTGGATATCAGCACAGAGCACAACGTGGGGCTCAAACCCATGAACCATGTGATCATGACCTGAGCCGAAGTCGGACGCTTAACCGACTGAGCCACCCAGATGCCCCTTATGGCACAAATTAAAGTGAAGATTTTGGTATGGTCTAAATTAGATTACTTGATGAATAGACTTGTGTTTGATAAAAATTGTTACTTAGGAGCCCAGATGCTCTTTTTGAGGGCCACGTGTTGACAAACTAGTTAGAGATTTGACTCTATCCCAAGATGGTGTACAGCCATGGTCACTTTGGAAAACAGTAATGCCGATTTAGTTAAGCTAAATTCCAAATTTATAAGTGATCTTTTCAATCAATTCCTTGACTAAATTAAACATGTTTACCAAACTGATTTGGATATAGACAGGATTTAAATATCAAAAACTTCTCTGTGTCTGACTGGCAAATAACCTATTTACCTTTGGTATTTTAAGAAAGCCTGTAGAATTTTCTTCCGCCCTCAACTAGTACATCATGTGTTTAGACCAAGGCTGCAAACTCCAGGCTGAAGTGAAGGTTTATTTTTTCCACCCTCTCCCAAACTTATAAGTGTCTCAGGAGGGAAGATTTTAATGAAAGTGCCTTCTCAGCCTTTGCTATTGCATCGCGCCAGACAGTAGAATACTTGTTATTGGCAAGTTGAAAAATTTTAAATCATGAAAGATTTACATGAATGATATAAGGTTTGAAATGGTTTATGGCATGTTCATTCACACTAAATCAGCCTTTGCCTTTTTAGGCTTTTCTTCCAAGACACTTATGCAAATCCAAAATGACAAGAATGGATTTAAAATGATTTTCAGCATCTGAAGATGAGCAAAAGATGACAGACTCATAAAGTACTGTACTTTTTTTTGAGGCTGAAAACTTCCAGACATGGTAAGATGGAGCAGACTGGAATGAGAATAAACAGATTAAAGCTATTAATTTCTTCTTTGTTATTAAAGTACCTCAGTTCCTTCTTCTCAGGATGCATTCACCTTCCTTCCATGGGCATTGGGAAGCAATACCATCATTGACATACACATTTCTCTGCTCAAAGGTTTATCTTCTGTGTTCTCCTTGTTCTGTTACATTGAATTAAGCATAGATGAGTTTTGAATATTATGCAAAAGCTTTATGGCAAAAGGCTGACTTTGACAAAGCTCTGCACGGAAGTTGATTTTTCTCGTAAAATCAAAAAACGATTTTACTGTGTACTTTTTAGACATTTTAAAAGGTGATTAATTGCATATCAGTCAGTAGAATTTGATTACTAATTGATTTTCAGACATTTGTTTTAACTTCCTCATACTAACTGCCTCCATCAATAGGATCAAGGGGAATGAAGTGTTGGTGTTTAGTCATTCAATTATTTGATAATCTGGTGGAGAATATAGAGAAGTGGATAGGCAATTAGAGTAAACGCTGTTAGTGCTATGGAGCAAAATTAACATTATGGTGTATTTTCCAAAGGTGGTAGCATCACTATCACCCATTCTACATGCTCTTTTGCAATGTGGTCCTGACCACCCCCATCAAGAGGTGGAGTCTGATTCTCTTTCCCTTGCTTCTGGTCTGCCCAGAGTCATACTCTTGTTTCCAATAAAATGAGACAGAAAGAATGCTGTTGGATTACTAAGGCTAGGTTGGAAATGTGACAGCTGCCTTGGACTTCTGGAATATCCCATTCTAGATGCTCTTAGAAGGTTCCCTCTTTGAAACCAGCAATCTGTACCTCCCTTTGATCTGGGAAAGTAAGGCTGTTCCAAGCCTTGTGCTTCAGGGTGTTGTTACACTTTGGAATGTTCTCCTCGGAATTTTCTAAGACCTGTCTGGTGCCTGGGACTGGGTGGGACTGGCAGTACTATCTAGACAGGATGCTTCAGGCTAGACTGAACCACGTGTGGACCCTCACACTTGTGTCTGCATTCCTCTACTCCACACATGATGTCAATCAGAAAATCAGAGGATTTGTGACCATGGAGTTGTCTAGAGGCTCTGTGGCTGCGTCCAGTTTCCCAGGGGCAACTGGATGAGCAATTTGCTCCTGATGGCTTGTGATATATTTAATTTATGGGATCACATCAGAATGGTGCCCAGTGCTGACTTGGGGTACCTCAGTCTCTCACTGGGCATAAAGGAGTCTAAGGGCTCAGGACTAATGACCATCTGTCACTGACTCCTGGGCTCCAGGTGTCATCCATGTTACAACTGCAGGGCAGACTTCAGCTGATGGCACTGCGTCTCATCTGTGCTGGATGAGTGTATAATTAATTCTACATGACCACCCCAATAGAAATGCTCCTTTCCTTTTGCGTACACACTTAATAGAAAATGATAACAGAGAGACATGCATATACACACGGAAAGGAAAAAAAAAAACCCAAAAACATCGTCAGATGATACAGCAATCTGCAGAACAAGACTTAGGTCTCTACAAGGTTAAATACTGAGCAAAGCATAAGTAACTGAGAGAGAGAACTAGAAGAAGACATGGAGTTTAGACAAATGTTTGCATTAATTATTGCAGTATCAAGGGATGAGAAACATTAGACTGTAGTCATAGACCCGGACGGCTGAAAGAAGAGTGGGGTGGAAGTCACTGAAGTTTCCAAGGAAATGGAGGGACTCACACTAGTGGCTTTAAATGTAAGAAAGAACATTTAAAATATAAACCAAAATTAATTATACATAACTAGATATTTTTATATGTTCTTAACCTCAGATGAAGGATAAAATTCATTCTAGTGTATGAATTTTAAAAGAAATTTAAGGGAAAGGAAACTATTAATTTTATTAATAAATATTAATAGTTTCATTAATTTCATAACTAGAATCCTGAAATTCAGGAGGAATAAAACAAGCTTTAAAAGGATTTTATTTGATGATCAATAAATATAAAATGTGTCAGCTATGTTTTATTTAAATAATAGTTCTGTATATTTAGAAATGAAAATAATTGTGGGAATGGTGTTTTTGTCTCAGTGATTTTTCCAGTTTGTATCCTAAATCTATACTCTGCAACAAAAAAGCTCCTCTGTGCTGATAATCTCCATGACAAGGTCAATGTAACATTTTAATTCTTAAGAACTATTTGTCTTCGGAAACTTTTAATAACTGAAAGAGAGCTTAGTGTTTTTAAATCCGTGTTTACAATGAGTGTCCATATGTTATAATATTTTTATTAAGAAAAAAATAACCATTTCTAAGCAGCAGCTTCACCTGGCAGCTAATAATAAATAATCAAGGACAATTTGGAAACTAATAAAAATTTCAGTCCTTATACCATTGCCCAATTTCTCATTTCCTGTTGTGTAATGTGGTGATAACAGTAATTTTATATGTTAGAGAATGGAGAGAAACAACAACAAAAATAACATAATTTGGCTCCTTCACCTAGAAGGTATGAAGACATGTACCTTATTCCATCTAAAGGCATAGTTCCAGTCTTTTATGACCTAATGGCTGATAATTCTGTGACAGTTCAGAGATGGGAATAATCGAAAGCGCTCTCTACACATTAGAGAAATGATCCATTAAAACAAAGATACACTGTTTTAGGAAAAATTGTGAGACCAACAACTACGAAGTAAGTAAAGACTTTTTAAACCCAAGTAAAATATAAAAATAATTATTAATTGTAATGAGATACAAATTATAAATGGTCCAGCAACAGGAGGCTGTGTCTTGAAAAGCAGAGAGGATACAATTAATTATGAAGAGACTGGTAATCCTTTAGCCTTACAAATGAACACATTCTTACTGATTCTTAGAAAGTCTGGATTTGTCTTCTAAATTTTCAATAGGATTAAAAAAAAACTAATGGGCTGGACAGAAGGTCACAGAAGAGATTTAAATTTAGGGTGACCCTACTTCCTACTTTATACTTATTCTAGCACAACGATTTGTGAATGATAGATTAAATGGTCTCCCCATTTCTTAGCCATTTTCCAGTAGATGAACATGGTTATGAAGAAGATATTCAGCAGCTTTTTTCCCCCATCACCCCAGTACCTAAAGGAAGAAGCTGAGAAAGAGAGAGAATTTGCCAGTCTTACCATATGGCACTTCTTTTAATAATATACCTCAATGGCTTCATATTTATCCCTAAAGTTCAGAATGTGCACTATGGATCACAGGCTGGTCATAACCTGTACCTGTTTATCTTTCTAGACTTACCTTTTTCTACTTCTTTTCTTAATCTGAACTTCCCAGTCAAACTAAACTTCTTATGATTTTTATTTTTTTTAAAGCAACAATCTCGCTTTCACTTTTGTCCTCTCGTTTGTCTTTTTCATTCCATGCCTCCCATCCTGAGCTTCACTTTAGGAACTCCTGGTTGCTCTAGTGGCCACAGTTCAGGTGTAACTTCCTCCAAAAGGCAGTCCCTGGACCACTAATGCCTGGGTCAGGTGCCAACCCTTCTAGGTGCTTCTGTAGCACTTTGTGGTTACTGCAGTCATGACGCTCTTCCCAACGTGTTTTAATTCTGTTTACTCTACGCCTATTTTGACCGGACATTCCACCAAGACAGGGCCTGTTGCATGTTCAGGAGGTAACCTAGTTCTTAGCCCTTAAAATGAGTATACACTGAATTGGTTTGTTGAATTAAAAACACTCTCTAGCATTAAGATTTCCTGAATTCATACAAGTAACTGGTGAAGTTGGAACAAAAATAAATTTCAGCTATAATCCATAATGTGGCACTGAATAAACAAAAATGCTTCTGGGATTGGTCAGGTATATCTCCCTTTTTCCAGTCTGAACCCTAAATGCCCAGGTGATGTTTGCCTTGTTTATCTTGAAACCTCTGCGTATGGGAAGAGCACAATTCCTTTGGCAATGCTACTGCATTTTTATAAGAATGCTAGACAGTGAGGAATTTATAAGAAGTAATTTAAAACCATTTTAAAAAATATTTACTTATTTTTGAGAGAGAGGGACAGAGCATGAGTGGGAGAGGGTCAAAGAGGAAGACACAGAAACCGAAGTAGGCTCCAGACTCTGAGTTGTCAACACAAAACCCTACATGGAGCTGGAATTCACAGACTGTGAGATCATGATCTGAGCTGAATTCAAAAGCTTAACGACTGAGACACCCAGGTGCCCGAGAAGTAATTTTTTAAAAGTACAAGGTCTTAATTCCTTATGTATTAGACTTATTTTCCCCAGAAAGGCAGATGGTTTTCAGTACAGCCATACATTTTTTATTAGAAAAGGGCTATTTTTGTATGCAAAATGGATGTCACAATACTGAAGCATATGTGTTGGCATATATATCCAACAATGTCTTATTCCATGGGGAGCTAACTCTAACAAGCATTACTAAGTTTTTTTTTTAATTTAAAAAATGTTTTAATGTTTATTTTTGAGGGAGAGAGACAGACAGAGCATGAGCAGGGGAGGGCACAGAGAGAGAGAGAGAGAGAGAGAGAGAGAGAGAGAGAGAGGGAGACACAGCATCCAAAGAAGGCTCCAGGCTCTGAGCTGTCAGCACAGAGTCTGACATGCAGCTCAAATTCACAAACCCGTAAGATCATGACCCTAGCCGAAGTCAGATGTTTAACCAATTGAGCCATCCAGGCACCCCTCAGTTTCTTTACATACAAATTTAAAGAATTAGACTTTAAAATTTTGATGTCTTAATATCTTATATGTATATATATTTTACAAATTAGGTTAATATTTTCTAAATCATTTGGATAAGAGCCATCAGTTATTTAGGATTGATTTCATATGATAAATATATTCTCACTACAGATATTTTCTTTAACTAAAAAGAATTGTAAATGCTCTAGTCTTCCTATGTGCGATGACTTACACGTGTTTCATAAATTCATATTTTTCACAGTAATCCTATGAAATAAGTACATCATTATACCTATTTTAAAAATAAAAAAACCCTAGGGGTGCCTGGGTGGCTCAGTCGGTTAAGCGTCCGACTTTGGCTCAGGTCATGATCTCATGGTTCATGGGTTCAAGCCCTGTGTCAGGCTCTGTGCTGACAGCTAGCTCAGAGCCTGGAGCCTGTTTCAGATTCTGTGTCTCCCTCTCTCTCTGACCCTCTCCTGCTCACACTGTCTCTCTCTCTCAGAAATAAAACATAAAAAAAAAGAAAAAACCCTAGGGGATTATATAATTTATTATGTACTAATGTAGCTAGTAAGTAAGAGATCTGGAATTTGCACCCAGGTAGACTGGCTTCAGGGACTGAGAACTTAACCACTCTGCTGTTAGTGTTAGGAGGTTGAACATAGATGTTTCTATTAATAGGCTAGAAATTTAAGAAAGAAGTGGAAGAAATCATCTGAATATGGTCGGCTAATCTATGATGTTAAATATGGGAAACTTAATTTGAACCATCAGTTTCTATGGGATGGTGAACCAGGCTCACACATTCAAGTGGGAGACCTACACACAAGGCTGGTAGACATTAAAGATGGAATCCAGCAGAGCATCCTCAAATACATATTCATTCATTCATCAATCCAGTAATTTAATAAAATGTTCATAAAACTATCACATAGTGCTAATACTAAGCACTGTGAACAATGGAAAATATAAAATAGGACCTTTTCCCATAGTCTCTACTGAAAAAAATGAGCAAATGTGTTTTTATGAAACATGAACAAACTTATATTTTAGTATGAACAGATAGAAGTGCCTTAAGGTATCACTGAAATTTTGCTTTAAGACTGGAATGATGAGACTGATAACATAATAAGTCTTAAAAGGTACAGGACAGAATAATCATGCCTCTGTGAAGTACTTACTAGAGATAAATACAGCTACGCAGGTGATTTTTAGGCTTACTTAATTTAAGAACTATGGATACCTTAGTCTTGAACTCTTTTGTTTTGTATCACATTCTACAACAATGTTCTTACTTGTTTTTGGAGGGAGTATCCATCCCTTTGGTAGTCCACTGAAATACGTGTTCCTAAAATATGCAGAGCAGAAATGAGATATAGTATGGTGAGTGTTATGAGATGAATTGTGTTCATTCAAAATTCTTATTTTGAAATCCTAACTCCTAGTGTCTCAGAATGTGACATTATTTGGAAATAGATCTGCTTTAGAGGTCGTTAGTTAAGCTGAGGTCATACTGAAGTAGAGTGGACCTTTATCTAACATGAATTGAGTCTTTCTAAAAAGAGACTCACACACATAGAGAATAACATGTGAAGATTGGAGTTAATGCTGCCACAAGCTAAGGGATTACCTAGAAAGGCCTGGAACAGATATTTTCTCAGTGCCTTTAGATAGAGCATGGCTCTGCTGATACCTGATCTTGAACTTCTAGTTTCCAGAACATTGAGAGAATTTCCGTTGTTTAAGCCACTCAGTTTGTGATACTTGGTTATGGCCGTCTTAGCAAACTAATACAGTGGGGAAGGAAAATAATCTTTTCCAAAATTCTTGATTAAGCCTTTGGATTATTATATAAAAATAATAAGTATGTTAAGGTTTTGTTGCCCAGAAATAGTATGGAAGTGGAGGGTTAATTGGGAAGTAAGCTAATGGTTAAGGGAAACAATATTGTTTATGGAAAATGGGCTTTAGCATTAGAAAGACTTTGGTCCAAAATCAAACTCTGCTGTTATTAGCTGTGTCACCTACAACATTAACCTACCTAGTGTTTTTATCTGTGGGGAGGTAATGATAGTAAATGTCTGTCTCATGTGACTGAGAAGATGAAAAAAGATAATATCTGAACATAAGACCTCTTAAAACAGCGCTATATACTATGCAAGTATTCAATCGATGAAAACCCTCATTAGTATCTACTATTATTACCCTTTTATTAGTATTAAGCTTTTAAGGATTCTGCTACAGGAAGAGAGCAAAACTAGTTTTACTATTACTTCCCCCCCGTTATGTTAAATGTGAGAATCTTGCAACTTTATTGGTTTGATAGTTAGAAGAGAATTATGGACGTAGCATTGTGAGCCCCACCAGGAAATTTATTGGTAGATAGAATTTATTGTTTTGTAAGTAAAGTGATTTAATTTTTAAATAAAGAGTTTATCTATAACCTAATGCAGCACTGACTAATCCCTAAAGAAACAGGTTTACTGAATCAAACATTTTCAGTCTAGGAAGATCTACTCACATAACACTTTTCTTTGTGTCCCAGGATATTTTACTTCATATATTCAAACTAATGCAGTAGGACAGCAGTCAACTTAAGAATGTTATTTTTTGATAATAAAGGCAATGCTATTTTATGTTAGGAATATAGAAAAAAGAACATAAAAATCACTCTTCACTATAGTAGCTATAAGTAAAAACTCACTAACTTCCTGATGTATATGCATATATATGTGTGTGCATATACATGTATACATATGTCTGTGTACGAATAACAATATGATCTGTCCCAATTATTTTATAATTTTTTCTTCTTAAAAAAACTTTTATATTTTGAACATGAAAATGCTCAAATGTGGCCACTTTAAATATGCTTCCATATACTTGTATATTTCATAATTTCGTAACCAGTCCCATATTTTATACAGTTATATTATTTTAAAGCATTAAAGATAATTGGTATGAATATTATTGCACATAATTCTTTGTGAATATCTCTGATTATTTCCTTAGGGTAAATTCCTGAAAGTTTGAGTTGTTTACCGATTATATGAACCTTGCTTTCTGGTGACTGATCTCTAAAAAAACAAAAAACAATAAACAAAAAAAACCCCCAAAAAACCCCAACAAAACAAAACAAAAACCCACAGCAAAACGAAAACGCAATCGGAGAAATCTGACTTGGGATGCATTTTCACAAAGAGCTGATTATGACTAAATGTAGTGAAAAATAAAGTTGTGGTTAAATAGCCAATAGATGTGCGATATATGAAAGTCAAATATCAGTCTTTTTGTTTTAGTGTTCCGTACATGAGGTCTTTGGTTATCTGGACCCCAAATTGGCCAGAAAATATCATATTCTCATCATTGCAATCATTGTGAAAATAGGTATCATTCTTGAAACTGCAATAGGTGCTTTTTGTCTTAATCTTTTCAGTAGCACTATGTAGAAGCTATTATCACGTCCATTTTGGATAGGAAAAAGTAGTCTTAGAGATATTAACTTTCTAATATCCCACAATAAATAGCATAGAAGTTGAAAGTCAAGCCCAGGGCTTTCTGACTTTAGAGCACAGGCCCTTATCCATTATGTCCTAAGACTTCTCCAAATTTCAGAAATTCCCAGAATTCTCAAACTTATTCACAATTTGAATAAATTGTAATCTCTCTTAATTAAGCATCTCTTACACCTGTATTCATGTTTATCCCACCTCAGAATTGTGTTTCTACTTTCAGGATGGTGCTAGATCCCGTGAAATAGCTAAGCTCTGGTGATATGTTTCAGAGCACTTGATACTATGCATTTGAGAAGGGTAGACCATGCCAAACCTTGCCTATGTCCCATGCTTCTGATGCTTCCTGGCAAAGGCAGTGTGTTCTGTGCCCTTTGAATAGATAACCTTAGGATGAATCCGGAAATTATGTAATTAAGATGCATTTTTAAAACACTATTGATGGTGCCTAGGATGGAAAATACAGGTTTTTATTTTTATGTTAGTATGGGAACATATGTAGCTATTAAAATCTAGTAAACTTGATATTGACATCCAGCCTTGTTATAATTCTCAGCAACATAAAAAGGAAATATTTAAATATCAGACATATTGTACAGAAATAATGTCTATATGTTGACTAAAGGCAAAGTAAAAAACACCATGCATTTACAGAAAAGAATTTACATAATATTTTGAAAGTTTGAGAAATGTTATGAGAGATATGGATAAGTCTAAGCAATGCTAACACCACAAATGAGGTTGTTCAAATTTGATTATAAAATTAAGTAGAGAATTTGGATAATTAGTCTTCTTTTCAAGTAGTTATTGCAGTAATATAAGATTTACCTAAATTCACTTTTTAAAAAAAATATATTTCATCCTGGACCTGGAAAATAGACTAAAAGGAATAAAGTACAAAGGTTTGTAGTAGTCTTTAAACTATTAGACCCTGACCCTATCTGTATAGTTAATGTTCTTGTCAGTCCAGTAGGCTGCCTCTCTAAATTTATTCAGATTTAAAATGTAAAATTTAAGCTTTACAGGAGTAGTTTGTATCTGTACCTCAAGAAAATGAAAGTAGATGGATTTTGAGAGTTCTCGTTGATGTATTTATCACAACCTGAAGATGAGAGAGAGAAAAAAACTGAACAAATGCATATGAATTCCTTCCATCTTTTATTTTTGGCTCTTTTTTGTGGGAATGCTGGCAAACCACAAAGATGATACATGGCTAACCTTTAGTTATCCTCTCGTATTTAATAAAAACTCGAGTCTGCTTGAGCCAGAGGCTTTGTATTATGGGATGGAGAAGAGATCGTTCGGCTTTGCTAAATGTAAGGATCTGCATAATATCCAGATTTATATGTTGCACTGCGGGGTGGAGCTGGAGAGAGTGGTTAGACCATTAAGAGAAAGAAGAGTGCTCATCACAATGCCCAGCACAGAGGTGGACACTAAGCACTTTCTTTTTCCCTTTTAGGCAGTAAGAATAGAGGAAAACGTTCTGGGGAAATAATTTAGGATAAAGAGCAGAATTGAAGCTGATGAACGGTATTAAATGCACTTTCTCTTGTCTTTCTCCATCTCACAAACCATATCTCCATGGCACAATTCTTGGGATATTCAGCATTTATATCAAAAAGGGACTGATATCTGACATTCTTTGGTTAAATACCATAATAAGTGTTTTGTTTAAGTGTATCTTGGACTTTTAAAAAATCATACATGAGGGGCACCCGGGTGGCTCAGTTGGTTGGGAGTCCGACTTCAGCTCAGGTCATGATCTCAGTCTGTGGGTTAGGGCTTTGTGCTGATGGCTCAGCCTGTTTCGGGTTCTGTGTCTCCCTCTCTCTCTGGCCCTTCCCCACTCATTCTCCGTCTCTCAAAACTGAATAAATGCTAAAAAAAAATCATATATGAAAATGAATGTTTTGACAAATTACCTTAGTCTCACATCCTTAACAGGATTCCTATAATGGTGGGTGTAATATAGTACTGGGAGACAATTCTCCAAGGTTTGTTACGTTTCTAAACATTTTGTGAGTGAGGCACTAATGGGTCTTTATTCTAGACTGTCTTTTGTAGGATGTCTGAATAGAGAACAGGCTTGAAAAATAAAATCTCCCTCCAGAGGAAAGGACAGATATGGTTACCACATACTTAAAAGAGTCAGGTTCTCTAATATCGGAGTTTCTTCTAACGCAACTCACTGTGCATGTAGGCATTTGAGGTCCTCTGTATCACCTCCACAAGACTTGGGGGAAAGGGAGAAATGCTGTAAATATGATCTTTCTGATGCTTGCTGTGCCGTAAATAATAAAAGTCCTTTGTTTCTGACCCGGGAGTCTCAAGTCTTCTGCTGGCATCAATGAAATTGGCAAGCTAGCTTGCTAGTTTGAGAATATGGTGAGCTCAGACACTTCAGTTATTATAGATAGGTTTTCAACAAACACCAGTTGAGGAACTGAACAGTATTCCTGGTAAAGTAAAAATAGAACTTAATTTACAAAGTTGAATTACAATTTAAAAAATGTGTATACTGGATATATCTTTACTGACTGGATGCAAGGTAGATCTTTATTGACTGGATTCAGGATTGTCTCTCAGACTGAAAAGAACAAAAACACACTGACATTTGTTAAAATGGTAAGGAAAACTTTATTCAAGACTCTTGCAATGGGGATATTGCAAAGGGGAAAGAGATTGGGTTCAATTCCAAACATAGTGAAGACAGTGGAGGATTTATAGGCAATGAGCAGAGTGGAGGAGGTCAGTGGATGAGAAAATGACTAACATCAAAGATGGGCAAACTTTTCCTAAACTAATTTGATGGGACTCTGGCTGAAGATAGGCCCAGGACTTAGGCATCAAGAGTAATGGATAAGAATTTGATCATTTATCAAGTGTGAGGGAATTGTCACTAAATTGACACAGCAGGATTCTTCCTAAGATGGGGGTAGGCAATTCAAGACAGGATGGGAGCCAAGACAAGCCTAGTTGATGAGAAACTTCAGAGGTGCCTAACTAAAATTTGGTCACGGGAGAGTCTTTATCAGAGTTTAAAGCTTGAGTCTGGGGAAAAAGTCTTGTTATTTGTGTAGAAGGCAGTGTGCACAGTATGGTTCTTCCATAGGAAAACGCATCTGTGTTATTGGATACTCCTTTGTTATGTAGGGTTTCTGCTGACTTTATAGAGAGTAGATGATCATCACGATTGCAGCTCAGGTGATAATTCAACCAGAAAACATTTCTAGAACAACCAATTCAGAAATATTTTTTGCCTGCAGCACTCTGTTTCTGAATCTAAAGTTTGGGAACAGACAACTTACCGCTGTATGCGGGCTTCTGGTATGTGACTTCTCATTTGTATTATATAAGAGTTTATCCTCCCAAAACTCAAAATTCATCACCGTTTTAGTCATTATCTGACTCAAAGATGTAATCCCAACAACAGCTGGCAAACATTCACACAAGTCTTTAGCCAAAACAGTATCAAAACTCTCATTCTACCTTCTCCTCCTCTTCCTCATCCTGCTTTTTCTTCTCTCTCTCTCTCTCTCCCTTTCTCTATGCTAACATTTCAGTGCACTATGTATGGGAAAACTGAGATGGATGACGGCTATCGCAATAATCGTGTTTAAAGTATCAGATGGCAAAAACTAGCAAGGGATTACAAAATTCTAAAAGGCATAATTTGAGGAAGAATACAAGTTAGGCTTTTTTTGTGTTAGTGGCTAATGTATGAACTAGCTTTGATTTTCCAAAGCAGCTGAGTGCAGTCTCATGTGAATTAATCACAAAGGGAATTTGATTTCAGTTTTCCCTGTTTTAGCTTTGTTGAAAAAGTTTGTTTTTCCTCTACCATAGTCTGTCAGGATTGATGCCTAGTAAGTATCTTGAAGGTAGGGTTGTGTTTTTTTGTTTGTTTTTTAAATACCAGCATAACTCGTGATGTTCATTGAGTCCTCTCCCAATTGATGTTTGATTAGTAAAAATGAATGTTTGGATTTTTTTTTTATGAACAGCGAATTATAATTTTTTATCTGGTTATAAAAAATACATATTCACTGTATAAAATTTTGAGAGTAAAAATATCATATACATACACAACAAAATAAAGAGCATCCACACCCCAATATCAAGATAACTAATTTTAACCTGTTAATATACCTTTTATTTCTTTTATTATATGTATTTCAGAACTTTTATTAGTACACATATTTTAAAAAATAAAATCCTATGTAAGGATTTGTGTTTGGTAATGCAATTTGTATTCTATTAATACCATTTCTGAATGCTTCTCTGTGACATTAAATATTTGTTAGTTTCTTGCCTGCATAGAATTATACTTTATGGATGTAGTATATATTTTAAAATCAGTTATGTACTTTGAAAACCTTATGTCTAATTTTTTGGTTGCTGAAAATACTATTTTAAAGAACATCATTACTGAGAAAATTTGTGTATATCCTTTGTTATTACATTAAATATAACTGTAGAAATGAAATTTCTGCATCAAATATATGCATTTAATAGGTTCCAGAAAAAAGATGCTGATTTAAGTTATTAGCAGTGATAACCTCTAGCAAATGATATGCTGTTAACATTTTAAATGTTTTTATATAGACAATAATGAAAAATAACATGCTATCAAACTATAATTAGATTCATCTGGCTACTCCTTGCCCAACCTTACAAAACATATATGTCTTATTTTATATATGAATATTAGCCTAACCATTTATGATCTTCTTAAAAAAGACATGAATATAACTTATTAAATATTTTTAAAATATAAATATTAAGAGATATTTAATAAGTCATTTAGGTTTATCATCTCCGGTTTAAAATAATTTCATGAGAATTGCATTCTTTGGTTCTAATGAGAGTAAGAGTATCCAGATACGATAAAAGTGAAAATACAAGTGGGTTCAAATTAAAGGACAGATCAAACAATATTAGCAATAACACAGGAAACAAAACTATGTGTATTAACTTGAAACATGTTGAGTGAAAAGGCAAGTAAATAATTTTAGCTTCACTTTACAAGAAAATGTGGTCATATGTAGTGTTCTCAAAGGAACAACATTAAATGTTAGCGTCTGTGCCAAAACAAAAAAAGAATAAAAGAAAAGAAAAAGAAATGAGAAAAAAATATATACCATACTAACACTAATGAAAAAAAGTAGTTGTATTAACGGAAGAATTACATTTTAGAGGTGAGCATATTATAAAAAGTAAAGATCATTTCATAATAACAAAGGGATATTTAGTGAAAAGCACATATAATTCTAAACAGTCTCGCATCTAAAGACAGAGTTTCTAAAACAGCGCAAGCAAACACTGTGAACTGAAAGATAAGAGAGACAAATCTTTGATTACGTCAGATATTTCAATGCCCTTCAATAAGTGCTATAACAATTAGCAAAAGATCAGTTAAGAACTTGGAATCGAACAACACATAAACAAATTGGTGTTTTAAGAACACCACTTCTTAGAACAGCAGAACATATGTTGTTTTCAAGTATATGTGAAACATTTACCAAAATAGACCATAACGTTGGTCTTAAAACAAGACTCAATAAATTTAAAGATTTAAGCCATAGAACATATGGCTTAATATGTTGATTGTAGGAAATTAATCTAGACATCAATAACAGAAAGGTCACTGGAAAATCCTCAATTATTTGGAAAATAACAAACTTCTAAATGACCTGTGGGTCAAATAAAAGTCAAAAGAAATTAGAAAGTATTTTCAATTTTATGAGAAATAAAGTGCAAATGGACCAATCTGTGACTAGGCAGAATTTAGCGAGACATTTATAATACTAAACATATATATGAGAACAGAAAAAAGCTCTTAAATCAGTGATCTCTTACTTTTTAAGAAACTAGAAAAAGAAGAAAAGCTAATGAGACCCTTGAAAACCGAAGAAAGGGAATAATAACAGAGTAGAAATCAATAAAATAGAACACAGAAGCACATGAAGAAAAATCAATGACAACAAATGCTTCTTTAAAAAGATCTGTAAATGTTACACATCTCTAGCCAAATAGATTAGAAAAATGAGAAGACAGAGGTTACCAGTAAAAGAATATTGCTGCAGATTCTATAGATTTAAAAGAATAATGATAAAAATATCATGAAGGAGTTTTTACAAACAATTTGGTAACTTAAACGTCCACAAAGGATACAAACCACCCAAGTTCACCCCAAAAGAAACAGATAATATGAATAGTCCTGTTAAAGGAATTGAATTTGTAGTTAAAACCCAGCTCATAAAGGATACTCCATACTCAGATGGCTTCATGGTGAATTCTACCAAACACGTAAAGGAGAAATAATATCAATTCTATTTGAATTCTTCCAGAAACCTCAATAAGTGGGAATACAGGGCAGAAAACCAAGTTTTGATAAAGGGGCAAATGTAATATAGTAGAGAAAGGGTTAGTATTTTCAACAGATGGTTTTGGGAAAATGCTAATCTGAGTGCAAAAAAAAAAATCATAAGGATAAATACAAACCTAAAATCATGAACTCCTCAAGAAAATCACATGAATAAACCTTTGTCACCTTGGATTAGGCAAACATTTCTTAGATATGATACCAAAATCATCCATAAAAGAACAAATTGACAGGCTGCATTTCACAAAGAGTTAAAACTTCAGTTCTTTGAACTGCATTGTTAAAGGAAAGAAAAAGCAAAGACAGACTGGGAGAAAATACTTGCAAATATTCATATAGCTAATAGAGGATTTGTATGTAGTAGATAAAAATAACTCAAAACTCAATGAGTAAACAAAAACTCACTGTAAATAGGGCAAAGATTGAACATACTCTTTACATAATAAACTTTACAGTGGCTATTAGGCACATGAAAAGAGGCTTAGAATTAATCACTAGGCACATACAAACTGAACAACAGTGAGATACCATTAGATGCCTGAAATTGAAAAGACCGACCATATCAAGTATTGATGAGGATGCAGAGACACTTTCAAACACAGCCACCAGGAATATAAAATTTGGAAAACGGCTTGGCTTTAGGGTTAAATCTCAAGAGTTTAAAAATATACCTACATATGATTCAATCATTCTATGCAGGTTTTATTCAAAAGAAAAGAAACCACACGTCCATACAAATACTTACACATAAATATTCATAGCAGCTTTATTTGTAATAACCCTCAAGCTGGAAATAGTTAAAATATCCACTAACAGTAGAATGTATGAACCAGCTGTAGTATATCTATACCTTGGAATACTACTCAACAATAAAAATATGCCATTTTTCCTTGTATATAAGCATATACATGTATATGTATATGTTCATATGTATATTCCAATAAAATACATGATCCTCAAAATGATTATGCTGAGGAAAAGAAGCCAACTGAGAAAAAAGTACATACTGCATAATTCCACTTAAATAAAATTCTAGAAAACGCAAACCAAACTACTGTGGTGAAGAGCAAATCATTGCTTGTCTGAGAAAGGGAGGAGGCAGGGACAGGGGAGGGCTTACAAAAGAGCATGAGGAAAATTTGGGGGGGGTTAGAGAATATGTTCTTTATCTTGGTTATTATGATGATGGGTTTTTTATGGATATATAAATAAGTCAAACCTTTCAGATAATGCATTTGAAGTATGTGTCAGTTTTTGTCATGTCAAATATATGTCAGTACAAAATGCCAGAAAGAGAGTTATGATCCCTTAATTCTTGAGGATTTTCTCTGGGAATTGATTTTAATTACTAGGCAGCAATTGTCATTTGTATGTGATTTTGTGATGAGTGTAATTGTCTAAGGTACTGTCTTATCGTTTTAGCTTAAATCCATTTCTAACAAGTAATACTAAACAAAAATATCTCCAAAACACAATGTTAAAGACTTCGCTGGAAATCGGATCTAACAAATAAAATGATGTGAGGAGAGGTTTATCTTTTAAGTACCTCTGTGCTGTTTGTACTTTAAACTGATATCAGTTTTGGAAATTAAACAGGCTTTGCATGTGAACCTGTCCTAGATAAGTGTTTGCAAACACGAAGATTGTGCACCGATAACACAGCTACACCTGGAGCACTCTCGCACTTAGTGGGTGTGTACTTTGTGGGAAGGGGCAAAATAGTTCAAGGCAATCATTTGGCAAATACTAAAAGTATTTGTTGTCTGTTCACAACATCCAGAAAATAATAGAATATATCGCATGAGGGGTGATTTACACAATGACAAATCTAGGACAGTCTCATAAGCTCTGCACATTACCAGGATGATGCACTGCCTGCTCACTGTCCCTCACTTCTGACATAAAGAAGCAAAGGATCAAAAGTCCAAATCCTTTGTGCCGGGTCAGGCAGCTAGTTTGTTAGGACAGGCATCTCTTGACTCTTGACTACTCTTAAGATACCAACTTACGTTCTTCTATGTCACTCTGCCCTGATGGTTGAGTACAATTATTTTTTTTTCTGTCATGTTAATTTTGTTTGGATCAAATGCTGACATAAAACTTAGAGAGCATGTGGATCTTATTTTGAGAAACTGAGCTATCAGCTTCTGTTAGATTGAGTGAATGCTCACGATTTGTTAGGCATATGTGGAAATAAAAATCTTTAAGGCTGTACATTGGAGAAATGTCTGAAATACACTTTCCTGAGCGTGTTATTATTCTTTACCAGACAACCTCCTAATGGTGACAATAGTATTTCTGTGTGTGGATGAGCCTGAAAAGACAGTACACAACTACCTGTCACCTCTATGCTGTGCATACCTGACATTTGTCATTTGTTTTGTTCTGCTGGCTGCAATTTGAGTATGTTGTTACAGTTTATTCTGAGCTGTGGCTGAAGAATTTTCTTTATAGCTCAATGTCATCTTGATTTGCCTATCACTGCTTTCTACATTTGTGCCAAATTCCTTGAAAATGTTAATCAGTGGCTCATAGAAGGCCTTCAACTGTCTGTGATGACCTCACTTTGGTTCACTTACTTAATAGCTGTTAGGCTATCCTGTCATTGTTCCTTGAAAATTTGGGTCACATCTTGGGGTAGCTGTATGGTATCATCTGGACTCTCCACTGCAGAATAGGTTATTTTCCAGACTCATCACAGCTCATCTTTTTACACAAAGTGGTATCAAGAGAGTGCTCAAGATCCTGCAAATGTTTTCTGTGATAGGCCCAGGCATCCCAGCCACATAAAAAGGTGAGACATGCTCATGATGCACATACTAAATTAGTTCTGAAGCTTGTTGTTGGGGCTATTGCATCAGACTTCCAAAGTATATACCAGCTTTATGATTTCAATCTGCACTCATATGCCACATTGAATTATTCATTTATTTAACAGATATTTCTTTTTTTGATATAATTTATTGTCAAATTGGTGAACATACAGTGTGTAAAGTGTGCTCTTGGTTTTCAGGTAAATTCCTGTGGTTCATTGCTTACATACAACATCCAGCACTCATCCCAACAAGTGCCCTCCTCAATGCCCATCACTCTTTTACCCCTCTTCCCCACCCTCAGTTTGTTCTTTATGTTTAAGAGTCTTTTGTGGTTTGCCTCCCTCCCTCTCTGTATCTATTTTTCCCCTCTTCCCTTCCCCCATGGTCTTCTGTTAAGTTTCTCAAGATCCACATATGAGTGAAAACATATTTCTTAATTACTTTGTTGGGTCAGGTGCTAGGGCTTCAGTGGAGAATAAGACAAAAATATTATTTTTCATGGGGGTCATCATCTAGTATTAATTTCACTCTAAACAGTATCTTGTACATATGAATCTAATTATACATCCCCCCCCCCAAAATATGTGTTAAAGTTTTAACCGCCAGCATCTCAGAATGTGATTATATTTGCAGAAAGAGTTATTGCAAATGTAATTACATAATATGAGATCATAATGGATTATGGCGGGTCCTTAATCCAACATTACTGTTGTCCTTATAAAAGGAACCATGTGAAGAACACAGAGACATGGGGAGAATACCATGTGATAACAGTGGCAGAGAAAGAAGTTATGAAACTCCAAGCTAAGAAATCCCAAACTGTCAGAAGCTGGAAGGACTCTCTATAAGTTTCAGAGGGACCAAGACCTCAGCAGCACCTTAGTTTCAGACCTATAGCTGCCAGAACTGTGAGACCATGAATTTCTATTGTTTAAGCCACGAGGCATGTGGTGCTTTGTTATGGCAGCTCTAGGAAGCCAGTGCAAGAGGGAATCAGTGCTTTTATTGGATTAAATTATTGGCTGTTTTTTTTTGAGAAATAGTTTCTCTCAAGTTCTTAATCTCCTTTGGTTACTTCCTTCAAGAGAATTTGATGACATGTAAACTCTTCTGAAGAAAATTTCAGTGATAAAGTGCTAAACTTTGGAATTTGGAAAGAATCTTCCAAGATCTTAGTCTCCACCTTCTGCCTAATGCAGTGCTTCCCTCCATAACATGAGCTCTATCATGTTCCTTAGCAAAGTATTTAGAAAAACAAGTGATTAGAGAGGTGTCTGGGTGACTCAGTTGGTTGAGCATCCAACTTTGGCTCAGGTCATGATCTTGCAGTTCATGAGTTTGAGCCCTGCAGTGGGCTCTGTGCTGACAGCTCAGAGTCTGGGGCCTGCTTCGGATTCTGTGTCTCCTTCACTGTACCACCTCCAGCCTTGCTTGTGCTCTCTCTCTCAAAAATAAATATTTTAAAAATTAAAAAAACAAACAAACAAGTGATTACTAACTTATAGGGTGATACATTACACTTAAAAGTTTTTTATTTGTTGCTTAATTGTGATAAATACATATAGCATAAAGTTTACTATCTTAACCATTTTAATTGTACATTTAAGTAGTGGTAAACATATTTATATTATTATGAAATTGATTTAAAAAATGTTTGCAAGACCACAACCCAAATCTGTTCAACTTTCCATGTCCCATTTGGAAGCTCCACTAGAAAGTTCTTTTCTTCTGGTGATTCCTAGGAGGTATTATTATCTTCTTGGCTATGACCTGAGCTCATTCTAATTCTACGCTTCAGAGTTGATGAAAGTGGCATAATGACTTTCTTGCATGAAAACCCTGTAAATTATGATTGTTGTTGTTATTTGCCTCCCAGGAATTCTATAAAGTATTTATAATTAGCGAGGCAGCAAAAGCCTTCTTACTTATGTCTAATATTCCTTGGATTTTTATCTCTTTTCTTCATTTCCACAATGATTACTTTGGTATAATTCACTTTCCTCATGTTGTTCTTCTCCCCCTTCCCCCAATGGAGATTTTCTCCAGCATTTTGTTTTTATTTTTGTTTTGTTTCAAGTTTTTACTTAAATTCCATTTAGCTAACATATAGTAATGTAATATCTCTTCCTGTTCTTTGATTTCCATAAATCTCTTTCAACTTTTCAAAACTATCATGTAGCTTAACAAAATTATTAGGAGAGTATTTTAAACACATTTTTATGTCACATTTCTTCTCTAGGACCTGTATGTTATTCTTCCACTTCCTATATGAGTCAATCTAACTCCTCAGGGCAATGTTCAGAGTCTTTTATTAATGTTCCCTCCATACCTGTCCAAATTACATCTCTACTCTTCTTGGTATGCCCCTCCTCCTGCCTCCTATGAGCCAGTCTTAAGATGTTGTTGTATTTCCTAATGCCATCTTTCAAGACACAAATGGGGCTTCGATTTTACTGATGACCTTGGTCGGTATGTTTAGTTTCACGGAACTTAGGTTTTCCTCAACTGTAAAGTGAGGATGATAACTATGGAATCAACGTCACTGTAGTTGTAGTTGAGAATTAAATGAGAAAAGCCAAGAAAAAATGCTTGGTAAAGTGCTTCATAGCAAAAAATCAAGCCATTGTCATGTTTTTATTTATGTTATTTTTGTACTTTTGACAGGATGGCCTTTTTATGTATATGAATTTTATTTCTTTGGTTAGAATTTAAGATTTTTAGAGGCAAGAACCAGGTCTTAAGCCTCTTTTGAACTCTCTGTAGCCATTGGTACAATACTGGCCATATAGCATTAAATTAAATCCTGTATTTAATGAATATGTGATGACAATTTTTCAAATAAGGAGAGTTAGATCAGGAGATGTAGTGGAAGGCTGGCAGATCGCATGTGTCATTCCCTCATATTATTAAGATATGTACAGATCTGTATTCTAAAGAGAAATGTTTTCTGTCACTGTAGCAACATTGAAGCTGTTTTGACAACAATATGATCAGGGTATCTGTGCAGCAGCTACAAGATTGCTAGCAACGAATATGGGTATTTGTGCAATGACTGTGTATTTGTCTATATGTCTTAGGTCAGATGTGTAAATGATGGAAAACTTTAAGAAGTGGTTTTGAAAAAGGTAATTTCCTGGAATCACTGTGATGTATGCTAAAGAAAAAGGTACTAAACTCATTCTTTGGAGCAAGAGACTGTGATGTTCTCCAAAGTATGTGTTCTGCCATGTGTTGACGATTGCGTCTCCCTGTATGATCACGAAAAGTTCTACATTAGCCACAATCTGTACCATCATTTAATGGTTATGCAGTATCATCTCAAATGTGATTATAATGCAGAGCAAATTTTGTTTTGATACAGAAATTAAGGTATCATAAGTGTTCACAAATGGACTACAAAGTCACTAGGAAGGCTCCTTTTGAATTTCCTTAATATTTGGCATACCATATGTTTGCCCAGCTAGGATAGTGGTTTATTTTCATTACCTAGATTCTGTTTTTTCTTCTGCTGTACATGTTAACCTTTGTGGATTATTATGTACTTTCTTACCATGGTCCAACTTTTAAAAGAATTCATTAATTTAGCAAATTTTTACTGAGTGCCTTCTCTGTACCAGACCGTATTTGAGGAGCAGGGGAGAAGCCATTAAATAAAACAGACACAATCACCGCCCTAAAGAGATTACATAATCAATTAAGTTACAAGTAAAACTAAAGATGACTTTAATTTTTGCAAAGAAACAACAGGCTACATATAAGTGATGCCAAAAACAAATTAAACTAAAAATGGTTAATCTAATTGGTATCATGTAGCAGCACTAACTCAATACACCTTTTAGAAATTTCATTTCAAATTTACAAGGCCAACGAATTACAATGAATTTCTGTGGCAAAGAGTAATGCCATTTCTTATACAAATTAAGGTCTATTACTTCAAAATACTTCTACATTTTCAGAATGCTTTGGTTTATTTTCATTAAACTATGAATTATGCTTCAGTGTCTGTGGTTTTATGAATTAAAGATTTAAAATGCTTTTGTTGATATAAACACATTATTCTTTTAACGTTTCATCTTGTTTCTTTGAGTAACTCCACTTCTCTTCTAAGGTTGAAAAATGCCTGTTATAAAACCAGGTTGTCATCTGTTCATTAAATGTTATGTAGAAGATACAGGATTTTTTTGTTTGTTTGTTTGTTTTTTGTAGTGATTCAGAGTGTCAACAATTTCCCTGTAAATAAAGATGATAGTATGTTATTTAATTTATATAAGTAATTTTTATTAGATGTAGGTCTTTATTAAATGTAAATTGATTGCTAAATAGTCACATCTCTTAGTGACTATGTAGGAGTTAGTTGAGAAATAATCTATGTTATTCTCTGATAGGTAAATAATGAATGAGATTTTCTACATACTTTGTTTTGCTCAGCATTTTAAAAAGAATTTTCTATCATATATCTAGTTTTCTAAGCCCCAAGGAAGGGTTATTGTTGGGGTTTGGCCTGCAGTATGAAAATATAGCTGTGAAATAAAAATCAAATGACAATTGAAATTTACTTTTCCATTTGGCAGTCTTTATATTTTATTTATTTATTTATTTAACTTATTTATTTTTAATGTTTATTTTGAGAGAGAGTGCTTGCACAAGTGGAAGGGGCAGAGAGGGAGAGACAATCCTGAGCAGGCTCTATGTTGAGTGCAGAGCTCAATGCAGGGCTTGATCCTACTAACTGGGTGATCACGACCAGAGCCCAAATCAAGAGCTGTAACCAACTGAGCACTGTTTCCCCTCAGTCTTCATATTTTATTTATTTTTTAAAAATATCTTTTTTTAAAAAGATATTTTTATTTATTTCTAGGAGAGAGAGAGAGAGACAGCGTGAGCAGGAGAGGGTCAGAGAGAGAGGGAGACACAGACTCCGAAATAGGCTCCAGGCTCTGAGCTGGCAGTCAGCACAAAGCCCGATGCGGGGCTCAAACCCACGAACCGCGAGATCATGACCTAAGTGAAAGTCAAACGCTTAACCGACTAAGCCGCCCAGGCGCCCCTAAAAATATCTTTTAAAAATTTATTTATTTTTTGAGAGGGGAGAGGGGTAGAAAGAGAGGAGAAGAGAGTGAATCCCAAGCAGGCTTTGTAGTGTCAGTGCAGAGCCCGAAGCAGGGCTGGAACTCATGAACCCTGAAATCATGACCTGAGCCAAAATCAAGAGTCAGATGCTTAACCAAGTGAGCCACCAAGGTGTCCCTGCAGTCTTCATATTTTAAATGGCATTGTATTTAGGCTAAGGTATTTCCTAGTGAAGGTAGTATAAACTTGGGAGTGAGACATGTTATAAAATTCAATTCTTGGCTTTTCTAATTCTGTTTATTATAAGTTGCATATAACCTCTCATGATACTACTTGGAAATACAAATTAGTATTTGTTGTGGTGTTCCAGAGAATTAGAAATAATCCTCACTTTTCTTTTTCAATTTGTTGTTTAGAGGCTCTTTTCCCCACTCTGAAGATCTTTGAAAAGGAGAGAACACTCTCTCCACTTCCCTGCGATTGTTCATACTGTCAAAATCTCCCTAGAGATGACTCCTTGCTATATTGTGGAATTGAACAATGTCCAATTCAATTTAATACATTACTATGTCAAATGCTATCCCAGTTTTTTAAGAGGTCGATCCTCACAGCATACTTTAGAAACAGATTGAGACTATAACTTTGCAACTTAATATTTTATCAGATGCTTTAGATACTAGGTCTCCTTTCCAATCTTATTGTATTGGACCATATTGTAGCACAGTGTATAATCTGAAACCACTGGCTTAAGGTGTATCTCAAAAGTATATATGATTTTGTCCAGCAGAGTGGGCTTTTTTTCAACATTGTTTTTTCCTTCATACTACTACGTTGTTTAGTCACTTCTGTTGTAATGTAGGAATTTGGGGGAGGGTGGTAATATGCCCAAGAGGTGCTCAGAAAGTTTATGTGCAAATATAAGGTAAACTTGTCTTGGGATATCATATTCATATATATTTGGCAACAGGGTATCATTATATGACAAAAGACATAAAGAATAAATTCTAGTGAAAAATATTAACTAATCTACTGAGATAGATAAGCTATATTTTAGGCACAGTTTAAAAAGAAATATGTGATTAGACTCATAAAAATGGTAACACAAAATACTTTAATTCAAGGAAGACTTGCAGGCCTTTGCTATGCTATCTTTATCTGTCTGAGGTATTCTTTAATTTCTGCTCCTACTTAAATTTCCTATATTTTTCTGCAGAATCAGACACTCATTCTGTGAAAGACTTTTCAAGCTCTTCCAGAATTCCAGATATATTACATGGCCTTGTTACTTATTGTTGTTGTAAAAATACTGCTGAGAACAATATTGGGAAAAGACTGCCATCACATTATTTTTTTTTTTCTTTTACTGAGTGTACTATCACAAAGCAACACAGATGGGTCTGTACTGTTTTATATTAACTGTATGCTTATTATCTCTTCTTTTGAATTTGGAGAAACCTAACAATTCTTTCCTTTTGACAGCCTGCTTGCCTTAAAACCTTTTATGAATGTTCCTCATTTCTGGGATTATTCTCATGAAGAATGCCTTTTGGAGTGAGGCAGTAGGTAGATGTGGTTATCTGTTCAGTGTTTCCTGGGTTGTTGAAGATGATAAAACCAAGACTTGACAATCAGTTATACAACAGAACTACATTCTGAAAGGCTTCGGAATGTTCCTGTAATGTTTCTGCTCTGAAATTGAAAGGGAGTGAGAAATCACTGTTTAGATCCTTATATATCTATCTGGAAGCTAGATTATACAAGGTGCTTCTGTGCAAAAAAGTCCTTTTAGCAAGAACCACAAATCTTTAAAAGAGCTTTAAACTAAAACATTTAAAATGTTCAAGTGCATAAAGATGTATTCTTAAATAATTACTGGTTGGACTTGATTTGAGACAAAGGTACTGAACTATCTGACACAATGATCAACAAAGTATAAAAGTCTTTGTATATAGACACACAAACTACTGTTGCTAGCTCTGCCTGTTTTAGCTACTTGTGACTTAAACTCTTTGAGTAACTGCTTCCCTCTTTGTAAATTAGGCGACTTACACTAATTCCCAAACATAGCTTTCACTTAAAATTATCAGATGCCTGAGTTCTTTTGAATAGTATGTGTTTCTGTGGATAAAGTAAAAAGTAATGAAATGATTACATAACTATGAAATACTTATTAAGTGAAGCCAGTTAAGCTAAGCTTCTATAAATCTTTTAATAGGCTACTGAATCATGAGTTTGAATATTTTCTCATGAAAACATTCATAGAGACATGAAGCACAGTGTGCACAGGACAGAGAATAAGATCTCTGTCTTTTCATCTTAACCTTGTATGGATTTTACAAGTGTCACTTATGTAGAATCATTTGGCCATGCCTATAGGAGGCCAGTACTCTTTAACACTGGACTAAACTGAAAAACAGATCAAGGATTCTGCTACTGGTGTCCTTAGAATCATGTTCCTTTGCTGGCTTCTTTTTCTACTTTGTGACCTCTTAAAGAATTTACTACCTGGACCTAGTTTTTATATGGGCCAACCACCCTGTTAGATTGAAGATTTCTTGGGATTGCAAACTAGGCTTTGATTATATTTTCTGCAATCCTTAAAAATGGCTTAACATCTAGTCATTTTGTAAATATTTACTGACTTAAATTCATCTGCTTTTATTTATATGTCCCCCTCAAAGATTAGATTGACAACTTTTGGACATGTAGTAGATTTCCTGATCTGTGTGATCAAATCAGGTTCGGAATGACATTTGCAGTAGCATATGTGGCCAGACACAGGTGGCTGGGATGACCAGAATGTTCTAAGGCTGGCCTATAACCCAAGGTTCCAGTTTGAGAGGTGACCATGGCCTGTGGCCTGGAGGCTTGCCAAAAGTAAGGATTTTCAAGGCTGATCTTATCCAACTGCATGTTTTAAATTATAAGACACTACCCCAAACTTTGTATACCCATTTACTAGGTCATCATGTTTGGCACTTAGTTGTAGGACGATTTTAATTTAAGAACTTTGGCATCTCAGTAGGGAGGTAGGAGGTGCAAAAGCAGTGTTGTTCAAAAGTTCCTGTCAGAAAACGAACGACCGTGAAAAGTGTCACTGAAACCATAGGCCAGTTCAGGGAATCACCCTAATAAATATCTGGCCCAGATCCTAAATTAAATTCTGATTAACAGATCTACTGGTTCTTGATTTTACGATTTGGCCGAAGAATAAGGTGATAATTTACCTGTGCTATTAAACTGGAAGAATGGTCAGACAATTAGAATGAAGAATTAGAATGTTAGAGCAGTTGCTACGACTTCTTAGAATGCACCCATGCTGAGTTTCAAGCCAAGTGCCCGCAAATTACTGTGACCATAATTGTAAGCACAATTAAATTGCCTTTGAGTATAAGGAAACCTTCAACTCCTATGTCATTTAATGGCAGATATCTTCATGACTATTTTGTCTGCCTGAAAAAGAGGAATAAATCGGAGCTACAATTATTGTGATAAAAGGTAACTCCTAACAGCTGAACTGGGTTAAAGTAAAACACAAAGAAATCAAAGGTGCAAATTAAATTTCCATAATGATAAAAATTTGCATGATATCAAACAGTGAGATACCCTATTAGTTGATAAATAACCTCACTGCTATGTACCTTAACATCTCTTTCTCACATTTTATGATAATTATTTGTTGCTGGGGGACATTTGTTAAGAAAATATTCAACACTCACTCACAGAAAGGTCACAAAATACAGTTTTCTAATTAAATTTTAGGATAAATCAAATACATTCTTTGATTTGTGCTGTGTCTACAGAATTTTGCTGAGATGATTGCAGTTGATTTATGGCAATCACAATGTTAAAACAAGTAAAACAAAGAAATGGTAATAGTATAATTAGTGTATTTTGATGTAGATATGTGTTATTAATAAAAATATCCATAAGTAGTTTTTTTTGGGAAATTTGATATATGAGAATATTAAATATAATTCTTGGATCAGATGACCAAGGTGTTCATTAGGCAACTTTTAAATTAGTCTTTTCTGTTTCTGTGCACCATTTCATTTCATTTCCATACTGTTTATTCCTTAGAAAAGATAGATGGCCTATACTGATAATGTCTTTAAAAGCAAGGGTGAGAATTCAATTTCTGTCTTTCAATTTTTTCATCAAAGATTTTAAAGGTCAATTTTACATCTGGTGTAAGTTACCTAATTGGGGTTCTTGAGTAACAGAAGGAGACAAATTAGAACATGCTTCCCAAAACTATGTTCTAGTTTAGAAAAATAATAACCATAATAAATTGTTCAAAGAACAATAATAGTATAGTTACAGTAATAGTGAACTTTTACTGAAGTGTGTGTCAGACATTGTGTCCAGATTAAAATAATCATTTATCCTCTTATAAGCTATGTTTGCTGTGAGGTAGTTCCCATGTTATCCTCTTTCTATAGATCATCAGACCAGGATACTATGTGTATATTTATGCATATTTTCATATAAGTGTACATGTATATTCATGCAAACAATGGAATAATCAGACTTACATGTAATTTTAAATCTGAATTTTTCATATAGCACTATGTTAAATCTTTCCAAATCAGTAGAGCTAAATCATCCCCTTTTTGGCTATGTAACACTTTGATTCTACTGACAGATAATCCGGTTGATTATAGAGACATTTTACTAATTCAGTTGTCTGTTCCATTATTTTGAGTGAAATTGCTAGGTCAGAGTGTTCCTCTCATTTAAGTATTGATACATACTGGGAACTCCTGTCCAGAAACGTTTCACCAATGCACACCCAAATCAGTACTGTATCTGAGGTATCATGTTTCCCATCTCTTATCAGCACTTGGTGTTATCAATTTCATTTATTGTTGAAAGCTTCTTGACATAAATGGATGGGGTAGCATGTTATTACTTCAATTTGTATTTCTTTATTACAGCTAAAGTTTTTTTTCATTGTATTCATTCAAGATTTTTACACTTCATTTTATAAAGTGTCTGGAAAGTGCCTTGCCTTCCATTCTAAGGAAGAGTTTTTTCTTAAGTAACTGTATCAGTCTGTAATCTATGGAGTTGTTTTCCTATGGGTTATAATCATTTGCTATCATTAAATTAGCCCCGATTGATCAGGGAGGGCCCTTTGATGCAAGCTCTTATGGTTCTATTGATATTTGCCACAATTTTTTATTTAAAAGAATTTTTTTAAATGTTAGAGAGAGAGAGAGAGAGAGAGAGAGAGAGAGCAAGCACATGGAAGGGGGCAGATAGGAAGATACAGGATCTGAAGCTCTGAACTGTCAGCACAGAGTTTTATGCGGGGCTTGGAGCCACAAACCACAAGATCATGACCTAAGCCCAACTGGGACAATTAACCAACTGAGGCACACGGGGCATCAAGTATTCGCTACTGTTTTTTAAAGCACATTTTTACTTTCTGACCCAGCAAGAATAAAGGAGTAAGAAAAATCACCATTGGGCAATTGCCAATAATGACTGTTTTAGACAGAATCATTAGTAGATTATAAAACTAACAGGTGAATGTGTGACAAGGAATTGGATGATTATATATCCTCAAAATCTTCTACAAGGGCGGTGGCGTGCGGAGGCTAGGTGGCTCAGTTGGTTAAGCATCAGACACATTTTCACTCAGGTCATGACCTAGCGGTTCAGGAGTTTGAGATCCGTCTTCTTGGGATTCTCTTTCTCCTTTTATCTCTGTTACTCCCTGGCTTGCTCTTGCTTGCTCTCTCTCTCTCTTTCTGTCAAAATAAAAAAATAAAAATATATCTTCTACATGGTAGAAAGTATTTTTTCTTTCTACCTAAAGAAAATAACTACATTTTACAAAGTAAAAATGAATAATTTTAAAGTGGAGAAAACTGTGACTCTATCTTAACCAAATACTTGAAGTTAACATTACCAGTAATAAGGTAAATACATTTATTTATGTATCTCTTGATAGGATGTACTGAGAAGTACACACACACTTGATGACAGTTCTTTCCCAAAGGCATAACCTGCATCTAATCATGAGGGAACATCACGGAAATTCAGACTGAGATATTCTACAAAATGACTGACCTATACTCTTGAAAAATGTCAAGGTCCTGAAAGTCTGCGAAGATTGAGGAAACTGCTAGACTTCATATAAAGAAATATGACAGCTAAATGCAACACTGGATCCTGAATTAGATCCTGAATCAGGAAAAAGAAAAGTTTCTTTCGCTATAAAGCTCCTAAGTGAGATATTGGCAAAATTTGAATACACTTTCTAGATTAGATTGTAGTTCGTTTTCTGATTGATAATTGCAGCTATGATTATATCAATAAATATCTTTATTTTAAAAAGCTACTGAATCATTCAAGGGTAAGCCACATTGAATCTTCAACATACTTTCCAGTGGTTCAGGAAAAATGAAGTTGTGTAAACACATACAGAGAGAAGGGAATAGGGAAGTAGGGAGAGAAGTAAATGAGTTAAAATATTAACATTTGAGGGTTTTGGTAACATGTATGAGAAGTCTTTGTACTATTTTTGTTATTTTATGTAAGTCCAAATATTTCAACACAAAAACTTTGCCCTTGACTCTATTCTGGTATCAGTCCATTCTTTGTTGATTTATATGTTCTGCTTTTTAGAGTGCCATAATGTTCTTTAATGGAATGAGAACATTTTAGTTTATCCTTTTGCTGAAATTTCTAATTGAACTGCATTTTCCCTATAGGCCAGAAGATGCAAAAAAGGATCAAACTGGGGTTTTGATCCCCCACTAACCCTGATGCTAATTATGAACATGGTTAAGAGGTCTATGGCCTAATTGAGGCCATGTAAGTTAAGCTATCATATGGATAAGTTATCATATAGAGATAACTTAAATGTATTTAGTGTGTTTGTATTTCTCTATGAGCTATATTATTTTTATCTCATTCAGGTTATTAAGAACATCTTAAAACATACTTAGGATATTACTATTTAAGACCAAATATACATTTTTATTTGTATGGTGTTGTGATATGATTTAAGGTCTTCTGGTGCTAACATAGATACTGTAGCTTTGATTCATGCCATGAGACTGTTGAGATGAGTTTCTTCTGGCACTTTTAATAAGCCTGCCTTATACTTACTCTCTTTTGCACAAAAGGGATCTGTATTGAAGACCATAGTATATTTAAAAGATAATAGCAGGCTTTCAAAAATTAGAACCAATTCTATAGGTCTGTGGGTTTCCCTAACACAGGATATACTGACTATATCATGCACAAACCTAGATTTGGAAGCAAGGCAAGTGTACGTTGAAGGCAGTGAGGACCATAGAACTCTGGACAGAAATACAAAACCTCCAGTACTTAGACAATCTGGAAGTGCACTGGGAAAGGAAGGGACATAACAGAGCTAGTGTAAGAAAAAAGTACAAAGAAAAACATATTCTCAAAAGTAGAGCTAAGTTAGAGATTCTAAGAAGACAAAGATGCAGTAAATTATGCAACAAAACCTACAATTAAATGTAATTTATAGTGACATAAAAATAGTTCCCCATTTAGCAAAGCCTCGCTGGAAAAAATATCTCATAAAGCCCAAGGTAGTGCTGATGCTTTGTGCTGCATTCTAATTGTCTTCCGAATCTTTCTTTGGGTGCTTTAATTAACCTTTGTCACCCAGTCCTCAGCCCAGTCCTCAACCATGGCTGAGCTCCTGCAGAATTATGATCCTGTTCAGCACTGGGTCACCAAATTGAATGATGCAAGGTTGCTACTATAGGACTTTTCTCCATTCTGGGACTATGGTGTGAAATGAACCATGAAGAAAATTTGGTGATCCTGGACTGTTGTGTATTTTAGTTTTTACTTCTCTCCCTGAATACTTCCCCTTTCCTCAGATGAAGTGATACACATTATTTGTAAATATCTATAGGAAAGCTCAGTAAATGTATTATTATTTTGATGAAAAACTTTTTAGAAAGGATCCAATAGAGTATTTGGGGGACATTTTAAGATCACATAAATCAATGTCGTGTGAATGCTCAACACAATTGTCAGAACCAGTTCGACCTTCTCAGCCTTGCTTCTGCTTCATGGAGTACATAGTGCCTGAGGAAGATTAGGAACTAATGAGGGGAAGTAGCTAGTCTCTGAGTGACACAGGCCTTTTGGAGAACTAAACTGGCAGACACTTGGAATTACACTTAGGTTACTTTTAGAGGATAAAATTATCCCTGGTAACCCCAAATCTGATTTCTTTTTCTGCTTTTTATGTTTTAGTTTTTGTTTAGATTCCACACAGGAGTGAGATCATACAATATTTGTCTTCCTCTGATTTATTTCACTCAGCATAGTATCCTCAAGATCCACCCATATTGTCACAAATTGTAGGATTTCCTTATTTTTAATAGCTGAATGATAATTCATTGTGTGTGTATACACACTTACACACACATATCACTACTAATTCATCCAGCCATCAGTGAATGCACACTTGTCTTGGCTATTGTTAGTAATGCAGCAATGAAAATGGTGGTTTGATAGCTTTTCAAGTTAGTGTTTTCATTTCTTTGGATTTAGTCTCAGAGGGTTAATTGCTGGAGCGCATGATAATCATACTTTCAATTTTTTGAGGGAATCTATTTCTTTAGATTTATAATCTTAGATTCTGGTAGACAGCCTAGCTCATAAAGGGCTTTTGGTAAATATCTGTTGAAGAACAAACTATAGGAAACCTAAAATGAAAATACCTGCCATTTGCTAAGCACTTAAATGTGCCATTCACTGTGTTTTTACATGAATTATTTCATCCACTCAGCAATCGTATAAGGTATCAAATTTTTATAAATGAGAAAATGGAAGCCTAAAGAGGTTAAATGAATTGCCTAATCTAAAAAAACTAGAAAATGTCAGGGCTGAGATTGGAATGCATGTGTCTTATTTCAAACAATCATGAACTAAACCACTATTTTTACTGGGGAATAACAGAACCTGAATAACCTTGCAAAGAGAGGATTACATTTTTCTTAAAATTGAGGGATATCAAATTTTTTAATGTTTTATTCATTTTTTGAGAGAGAGAGAAAGACAGTGTAAGCAGGGGAGAGTCAGAGAGAGGGAGATACAGAATCTGAAGACAGGCTCCAGGCTCTGAGCTTTCAGAGATCTCAGGTCATGAGATCATGACCTGAGCCGAAGTTGGCCACTTAACCAACTGAGCCACCCAGGTGCCCCAAGGGATATCAAATTTTAACCTGTCTAGTCAGATGTAAATAAGGAGTTATAAAAGTCCAAGTNAGATACAGAATCTGAAGACAGGCTCCAGGCTCTGAGCTTTCAGCACAGAGCCCAACACGGGCTTGAACCCATGAACCATGAGATCATGACCTGAGCCGAAGTCGGCCACTTAACCAACTGAGCCACCCAGGTGCCCCAAGGGATATCAAATTTTAACCTGTCTAGTCAGATGTAAATAAGGAGTTATAAAAGTCCAAGTGTTGGTTAAGATATATGCTGCATTATACTCCCTCTGTGAGGAGCAATGATCAGTTATCAGAATTACTTGGCAGACTGTATTAGTTTTCTATGGCTGCTGTAACTAGTCAAAATTAGTGACTTAAAGCAACAGAAATATATTTTCTCATAATTCTTGGAGTCACAAGTCTGAAGTCTGAAATAATGGTCAGCAGGGATGTGATCCCTCCACTGAATCTAGGGAAGAACTGATTCCTTGCCTCTTCTAGCATCTGATAGCCTTTGGTATTCCTTGGTTTGTAGCCCTTTCTCTTTAATCTCTGCCTCTGTCTTCACACTGCCTTCTTTTCTGGATGTGCTATCTCCCTCTTCTTCTCTTTTATAAAGACACTTGTGAAGTGTCTTTAGAGCCCTTCTGGATAATTGCCCTTCTGGCAATTTTATTTCAAAATTATTTATTTCACTACCTCTGCAAACGGCCTTTATCTAAATAACATAATATTTCCAAGTTCCAGGGATTAGGACTTGAAATCTTTGAGTGGCCATTATTCAACCTACTGAAGGGACTTACCAAGAAAGGCTTTGTGGGGGAAGCAGGAACTCATCAATCTGAATAGTGCAGATAAAGACTGTTACTAGAATTGAGAAAAAGAGAGGAATCATTTGGCCTTTGATTTTGAGAGAAAGCTTCATGAAAGTAGATTTTCAGCTGCATTGGGAGGACTATATAAGGTTTTTGGAGAAATGGTGAGTAGAGCCCTTGAGCTGGGAATGCCTAAGATAAATTTGGTGACAATGAAGAGGTCAATTTAGTAGGATCTGGTAAATATTACTCAGGACAGTCAGTATTCATCTATTGTTAAGTGATTAATGTAAAACATTTTTTCCCAAAAAAACTTGATGTGCCTGAATTATTAAATGTGAGGCAGTGTCTTCTAATAATACCCCATTTTCTAGCAGATGTCAAAGGAGCGGTCCGGAAATCCCAAATCTTCCTCCATATGCATATGGAGAAAGCTGTTTGTCTCCCTAGATTAGAGCTCGAAATGCACACTATCAATGAGTCTCTGAGATCCCTGAGGGGAATGTGCTCCAAAGATACAAATACCTTTAGGAAAATTGAGGTAGTGTCTAGGGATTTGAGAAGTAGAGCCTCAGCTCTTGAAAGATGATCAGTCTTTACTGATGCCGACTCATTTTAAATATAAGTCCTCATTTACCCAAGTCCTTTGCCCAGTGCTTTCAGCTCAGTTTTATGTCTCACAGCAGCTGATCACTTGGGGTTAAAAGGAAGTCTGATAACTTGATTTTTGCAAAAGATGTATTTATTCTGTTGGGGAATACCATCATTTTTCTTCATTTTCTCTGACATTTTGTCCATTACATTCTGAGTTTGCCCATAAGACAGAAATAAATAGCTCAGTCTTCTTTAAAAACAAAGTGTGAATGGAATACATTTAGAAGCTGCTTGGTGCTCCTGATGCTGATCGAAGAGTGTCTTCAATTTATTCAGTTCCTGTTTTATTCCTAAAGGAGACTAGTTATTTATTTTGGTCCATGGGAAGAGCTCTCGGCATTATGGATACAGCCAAAATAATTATGAGTAATAGTTGAGCGTAACTATAGCCAAGTTAAAGACCTGACTGAAAACCTTACCTGTTTTGTAAGGTAAAAAGCAGTAGCCCTATACCAGACAGATTATAGTTGTAACTAACACTTTAGTGTTTAAAGTCCTACTCTAGTGCAAATGAACTGTGTATTTGTGTTTCTGAGGAAAGTAGCATTGGTGTGGAGGTCTTCAATGTCTTTCTGCTTTATTTTCACAGGGCAGGGGGGTGGGAACTGTAATTCTGAGAAAACTGTGACTCAATTGTCTGTCAAAATAGAGGGTTCTTTCAAGCAGCAATTTCACCACGAAACCCTTTTGGTGTATAAGGATCAGAGTACTCTTAAAGGAAGTGGAATTCAAGAGTACTCTTCAAAGCAACTTCTAGTCTTTCTTATCCTTCCTTAGCTTTTGAAGAATGTTAAGGACTCTGCTGTCGCTTTGAATTTTCTCCACGTGCACTTCTTAACCCTGAGACTTGGGTCTCACTTGGGTTTCATCACCCAGGTGATAAGTTGGTTAGGGAGAGAAAACTAATATCCTAATCCTGTTATTATTTTTTAAAATGCTTATTCATTTTTGAGAGAGGGAGAGAGAGAGAGAGAGAGCACGTGTGAGTGGCAGAGGATTAGAGAGAGAGGGAGACATAGAATCTGAAGCAGGCTGCAGGCTCCAGGCTCTGAGCTGTCAGCACAGAGACCAATGTGGGTCTCAAACCCATGAACTGTGAGACCATAGCCTAAGCTGAAGTCAGACACATAACTGACCGAGCCACCCAGGGTACCTCTCAACCTGTTTTAATGCTGATTTATGTACTAGGAAATTTCTTGATGTCACAGCCTGGTACTCAATAGTGTTGGGCATGATCTAAGGAAAATAGATATAATTGGATAGCTCCAGATTTAGGTGAAAGAAATTTTAAGATGTAAGTAGTGCTGGAATAAGTTAGAGAATGGAATTAGATAAATATAGGAAAGTCTGGAAGAATGATGGCCAGATATTATAAATTCAAGTACATATGTTTGCTCTGCTAACATGAGGATGTGCATAGAATTTTAAAGGAGTTTTGACTCAAGGTTTCCTGTCCTCATGTTCAGTTTATATATGATCTTAAGTATTATTTGATAGTGATGCTCTTCTCTATTTGAATAGGTACAGACTCCATAGGTTACAAACTCTGGCATGTATAATATAAAATCATTTTTTAAAGAAAATTTTCAATATCAATTAATTTCTATCCTGACCTATATTCCATCATCTTCATTCCACATAGACACTTGCAGCATTTTCAAAATAAGTTCTAGATATCCTAGGCCAATTCTCTCCTCTGTGGTAGGCAAAATTATACCCCAGAATTCCTGCCTTCTGGAGTTCATATGCTTTCAGCTAATCAAGTGTGAATCCTGGTACTGATGTGAATGAATTTTGAAGGTATAATTAAGGTCCCAAATCAGTTCATTTTAAAAAAGGGAGATTATCTAGATGAATCTGACCTAATAATGTGGGCCCTTTAGATCTGGATTTAGAGATCAGAGACAGATTGGAAGCTTGAGAAGAATTTGATGTGGACAAGATGGATTGCATCCAAGACAGAAGGGACCATATAGAAAGGAACTCAGGCAGTCTCTAGGAGTTCAGTGTTCTGCTTGGCCTCTAGAAGCTGAGAGCAGCCCCTGGCTGATAGCTGGCCAGGGACAAGGACCTTAGACCTACAGGCACAAAAAACTGATTCCGTCAACAACCTTAACAGGTTAGGAAGCAGATTTTTCCTAATCCTCTAGACAAGAACTCAGCCTGACAGACACCTTAATTTCAGCCTTGTGTTACCCTGAGCGAGCACTCAGTGTGGCCACTCAAGACTTTTGACCCACAGAACTATAACTAATAGGTATTATTTTAAGTCTCCTAAGTTTGTGGTGATTTGCTACACAGCAATAGCTAACTAAAATAGCCTCTTTCCTTGAAGGTTGTTTAAGAGTTCTAATAGGTCAACATAATGTCAAGGTCCTGGAGGGGATCGAAATCAGGAAATAGCACCAGGTACTCAGTTGCAATCGGTCCCAGTCAGATACCCGTTGCTGCACCATCATCTATTCCTTGTTCCCACCTGCAGTCTCAGCAGGCCTTCTGCACTAGCCTTTGTTGTATATTCTCAGTCCTGGCTGTTGTCTGGTCCATGCTGGTATCTGTTGCTGTATCCCTCTTTACACACCACTTGCCTCTCTGGGCTGAGCCCTTGGCGTCTCTGTGAAGCTGACCTCAGGATCAGGTACCAAGAGTCTTTCTGTACGCATTTCTAATTCATTGTTCTTTAGCCTCTGGACATAGGATTTTTCTACAAGGCTGGAAAAATTCCTGGAGCTGGAGCCTCATTAGGGAAGATTGTCCTCTGTGCTCTCAAAATTCCGTATTTATTTGAGGTTGTTTTTTTTTTTATCATTTTCAGCTCTCCATTTCTCTAACCCCCACACCATATGTTTGACCCAAGAGAGGCTCAGGATATAAATTTCCTTTTTTAGAGATCATCTTTACATCCAACTCTATGGCTTTCCTTCTCAACACCTTACAGGAAATTCATATATCCCCTTGAATGGGAACACCCTGTATAGCAAGCCATCTTCCAGTTTTATTTATCTCAGACCTGGATTTGGGGATACTAAATTAAAAGCAGATAATTTGACTCATTTGTTTTTTGGTTTTGCTCTGACAAATCCATCCTGAATAAAGGTGATGGGATAGAAGAGGACTGTGGGGAAGAAACAGATGAATTAATGCTTTAAACACTTTGATACATATTTTATAATTATATTTTAATGATTTACATATTCCCTTACCATACTTTTTTTATAGTAAATTAAGAAAGGTGGAGCTATTTAAAGAGAACACAAGCGTCTATTTCTCAATTAAAATTACTCAAGAATAATGAATCTGAGGAAGTAAAAGTATTTTCTCTAGGACAGGATGTTTAAAACAAAGTTGTTTCAGAAAGATTAAAAAATTACTTTAATTAGCCTGGTGTTGCATAATATTTTTCAAATATTTATCAAGATAAATATTTTATTAAGATTTTTCAAATCTTAATCCCATTTTGAAAGGATAATTGATAAAGATGAAGGTTTGGAAAGTTCTTCTGGGGAAATTAGCCTCTAAGTGTTCTGATCTTTGATATGTTCTTTAACACAGTGGATTCTATTTTTTTTTCACTTGAAAGAACATTTTTATTAGATTGTGAAGATAGTTTAGCAAAATAATTAAGAGATTAGTGTAACAATAAAATAGTAGGACTATAAGGGACTTAGTGACAGTTTGTTTTAAATTTTGACCATAATACCACAGTGAGTGTACCTGACTTACCCTTGTTTATAAAGGACAGTTATTAAATTCCAGCCTGCTCTGTAAATCAGTCAAAGTTTAAAATATGTTTAGGTCAAAGATTTAAAATATCTCTATTTATTTCAGTCACTCCTGATAAATACGTTTGAAGAAAAAAAAAATGGATCCATGTGCGAAAGGTTTATAAAACAGTTTTAGATTTTGGATTTAAATTTTTTTTTTAAGAAATAAGCTAATTTAATGTATTCTGCAGATGGAAAACCCAGTTTACATTTCTCATTTGAAAACTTGCTCTGTGTTAATGAAATGTTTCTACAAAGGCAAGTGATAGGGAGAGGACTGTGTTGATAGCACTGTATCAAAGACCCGTGTTTTTAAATATGACAAAGTTGTTGCTAGCTGAGGGTTAAATGCTTTTGTGTAAGCATTGTATATGAAGTAAAACTTACAGGCAAATCTTACAATTTATTAATTAAAAGTGGTATCTATAAATGGTAAGGGGTAATATTTGTGAATATCAAGTTTTAGCAATATCGTCTTATTCACATTTGGGGCACTCTATTAACTGGTAGATATTAGCGTTGAGTGCATCGGGTTTGCCATTAGAAATGAAACAACTGGCTTAGCACACCGCTTCTTGTCTTTGGGCATTTTACATCATTTGGTAGTTATTGAGCAGACATCAGAGAGTAAGGAAAGAACATGGGTCTAGAAATTAGGAAACAAATTGTATTAAGATCCTTACCATTGCAAATGCTAGAAACTCAACTTGTACAGATTAAACAGTGGAAGTACAAGGAGCTTCAACTATAGCCCGAGACAGTTTCCAATGATGTCAACATTAGCTCTCCTCCCGTTTTCTCCACTCTACCTTTTAGCTTGGTTTGTTTTGAGAACAGCATAAATCTAAAGAGAAGTGTGACTTTTAAAGAACTCTCATGGCCTTGCCAGAGCTGCACTTGCACCGCTAAACCAATCACAGTAACCCAGAGGTGAAGTGGAATACTCTGATTTGTCAGCTTGGGTCACATGACTTGTGGATCCTGGAGGAAAGTAGGACTACCTAATTTGCAACCTCATCCAAAAAGCACTGAGTGGAGGAAATGCAGTTCCCAAATGGAAAAGATCCTGATTACTAAATCCTCTTTACCTGTCCTCTCTCACATTCTTTCTTCCTTAACTACAAGTGTGGCTTACAGCAAGTCACTTAAATAGTTTAGGCCTCAGTTTCTTCAACTATAAAATAAAGTGTTGTGCTCTATGATTTATATTCATCCATCTTTCCATTCCATCTATGCATTCTTCAGTTAGTGCTCACTCTCTTCTAGGAGTTTTGCTACTTGTTAAGAATTCAAAGAGGATGAAATATGATCCCTTTATGTGATGGTCTAGTATGGGGGATAGACGTAAGTTAAAAAATGGTAGTGTGCTCTCAGAGCAATATGGAATACTACTACTAATAGCTATCGTTCTTTAAGAATCTAGTATGTGGGGCACCTGGGTAGTTCAGTCAGTTAAGCCTCTGACTTTGGCTCAGGTCATGGTCTCGCGGTTTGTGAGTTCGAGCCCCACATCAGGGCCTGGAACCTGTTTCAGATTCTGTGTCTCCCTCTCTCTCTCTCTCTCTCTCTCTCTCTCTGCCCTCCCTCCCTTGCTCACACTCTGTCTCTGATTCTCTGTCTCTCTCAAAAATAAATAAACATTAAAAAAAAAAAGAATCTAGTATGTGCTTGGTTCTGGTATTCTTGATTTATGCACATTTGGGAATGTGCCCCTCATGTCACATGATAAGGCAATTACTGAACTAAAGTACTTAAAGAGTTGAAACCAAGATTAGAGGGGTTTGGTAAATTAATCAGGTGATCAGTGGTAGAAGCTGGAAATTTGCAATTAATGCTGGACTCTGGACTCTCTGTTCTTTTCACTGTACCATAAGCAAAGAGGGAACGACTAACTCTGTAGGCAAGGATCTGGGAAACCTTCACAACAGAGGTGACATTCCAACTGAATGGAAAGACAAATTGTGTAATGAGGAAGAGAAGAAAGCTGGGAAATGTGTGATTCCCTTGAGGAACAGGAACAGTGTTCTCACAGAGTAGAGTCAGGAGTGCTGGGGAAAGGGAGAAACACAGCTAGAAGAGGAAAGCTACAAATGTGGTAAGGGCTTTGGCCAAAGGACATTTAGTCCTTCTGTACACAGAAATACGATGGAAGAGTTAAGACAGAATTTTGAAGAATCAGATGTTGATTTAAAAATATCATTGGCAGTCCTTTAGATCCAAGTAATTTATAATCTAGTATATTTTATTAGGTAATTTAGAACAAGAGCTTGAAATAGTGTATAAACAATATTGTAAGATCTATTATAATTTTTAAGTTTTGATTTCCATAATCAAAACTTTCCATAATCTTTTTTTATAAGAGCTAACATATTCCTTTTCCCCTCATATCAGTCATCTTCTTGGTTGGTATTTCCTGAGCACCATATGAATGCAGAATTTTAAATTTTATATTTTTACCTGGTCTCCATAATGATTCTCATTTTACATAAAGAAAAACAGGTTCAGAAGACTCAGACTCAATTGTGCTGATATCTACAACTGGGCTTTTCAATTCAATGCCTTTTTCATGCAAAGTAGCTTGCTTTTGTGTTAACCAAAAGATAGGACAATTTAAATGTCTTGGGGTCGGGGCGCCTGGGTGGCTTAGTCGGTTAAGCGTCAGACTTTCGCTTGGGTCATGATCTCGCGGTTTGTGGGTTCAAGCCCCGCGTTGGGCTCTGTGCTGACTGCCAGCTCAGAGCCTGGAGCCTGTTTCAGTCTGTGACTCCCTCTCTCTCTGACCCTCCCCTGCTCACGCTGTCTCTCTCTCTCTCTCCTAGAAATAAATAAAAAATATTTAAAAAAAAAAAAATGTCTTGGGGTCATTGTCTCCCTGGAAAAAGGTGTGAGCTGAAGGTGATCAGAGTAGCTATGCTTATGGTTTTTTTTGTTGTTGTTGTTCTTTGTGAGAGAGGGAGACAGTATGTGATTGCCAGCAAAGGAGGGGCAGAGGGAGAGGGAGAGAGAGAATCCCAAGCAGGCTTCACGTCCAGTAGCGAACCTGACTCAGGGCTTTGAGATCAAGACCTGAGTGGAAATCCAGTTAGATGCTTAACTAACTTCCTGAGCCACTTAGGCACCCTGAAGCTGTACTTATCTTAAGGCTGACATTGCATTAGACTTATTTATTTACTTTTACAATGTGGACTATGATAAATTAAATAGAATGAACAAATCAACTAACTATTTATTAACAATGCCGTTAAATTATCTTTTATTCCCTTGGCCTGGGATTTAATTATGTGTTCATGTTAAACCATTATTCATTTGAAAATGCCCCCTAGTACTTCTGGTGCTATCTCATTCATTACAATAATTTCTTTGAGTGTATCACATAAAAGTTGTACTTGAGTTATTATGGCTTTTCTTGAGATGACATTAACCCTCTGGCCTGGTGCTGAAAATGCCTTGACACTTTAAATAGATTTAGACAATGTCAGTGCATTTCATAAAGAATGGTCCTACAAGACCCTAAAATTGCAGGAAAATAAAATCTTATATGCTTTGAAAAATTAGAAGTCCAAATCTATTTTCATGTATGTTCCATGGTTTGAGGCATAGATTCTATTAGTATTTTTATTTTAAATGAAAATTTAATTACATTCCTATCATCAAACTCATCAAACTTCCCTTTCCTGATCTTTTTTTCTTGACTCTAATTTCTGTGTACAGAAGCTGGGTGACAATACTGATATTACAAATGTATTTTAAGTCATGCTGAATAAACACATTGAGTTTAAGTGCCATGTTTGGCATGTGAAATGGCTCGATAACATTCATCTTGTTAAAAGACACATGCTCTCTCTTTCTATATAAGAACAGGTTTTTTTCAAATTTTTTAAATTTTAGTTTCAAGATAGTTAATATACAGTGTTATATTAGTTTGGGATGTATGATATAGTGATTCAACAATTCCATAACTTACCCAGTGCTCATTATGACAAATGTGCTCCTTAATCCCCATCCCCTATTTCATTCACCCATCCTCCCATTCACCTCTCCTTTGGTCACCATCAACTCTCTATAGTTAGGAGTCTGTTTCTTAGTTGGTCTCTCTCTTTTCTTCCACTTTGCTCACTTTTAAAAATGTTTATTTATTTATTTTTGAGAGTGATAAAGAGAGAGCAGGGAGAGGGGCAGAGAAAGAGGAGAGAGAGAAAATCCCAAGCAGGCTCAGTGCTGTTAGCACAGAACCCAATGTGGGGTTCGATCTCATGATCCTGGGATCATGACCTGAGCCGAAATCAGGAGTTGGAAGGCTAACCAAGTGAGCCACCCAGGCACTCCATAGCTTTGCTCATTTGTTTCTTAAATTTGACATATTGGTGAAATCATATGACATTTTTCTTTCTCTGACTGACTTACTCCACTACCATGATACTCTCCAGCTTCATCCATGTTGTTGCAAAGGGCAAGATTTCATTCTCTTTAATGGCTGGATAATACATTGAATTTATATACCACATCTTTATTCATCAGTCAATGGACACTTGGACTGCTTTTATAGTTTGGCTGGTGTCAATCATGCTGCCATAAATATTAAGGGATCATGTACCCAACTGAGTTAGTGTTTTTGTTTTTGTTTGGTTTGGGTTTTTTTGGTAGATAGTTAGGAATGAGATTACTGGATTGTAGAGTAGTCTCATTTTTAACTTTTTAAGGAGTCTCCATACTGTTTTCCACAGTGGCTGTACCACATTGCATTGCCATCAAGTTATATATAAGAATAGTTTTAATAAGTATTTATCCTCAAGTCACCTTACCTTATAAGCACATTGAAACTTTGTCTTTCAATAAATCTTTCTGTCCATGGATACTTAAGGCCAATTCACACCTAGTTTGACTCTCAATTGTGTTGCATGATTTCTTTCTTGGTTTATTAGTACAATTGTATCCATGATTTAAATGCATTTATGTTTGTTCTGTAATTCCCTGATGCTCAGTGAACACATTAATATTTCTCATGGTCATCTAAAGGAGAGTTTTTAGCACACAATTATGTTATTTCATATTTGCTGGTGATGGATTAGAAGTATTTAGCCTTTAGTTGATGTTGTATAATGTCCTTACTGATAAAAGGGAAGTTTACACATTTAGTAGTGAAATTTTATGTTCATTACCCAAATAGTCTAGGAAAAACTGCTCTTTAAAATCTAGTACTGGGGGCACCTGGGTAGCTCGGTCAATTGAGTGTCCAGGTTCAGCTCAGGTCATGATCTTGTGGTTTATGAGTTCAAGCCCCACATCAGGCTCATTGCTGCCAGCCTGTCAGCACAGAGCCCACTTCAGATCCCCTGCCCCTCTTTCTCTGCCCCTCCCCTGCTTGCATTCTCCCAAAAATAAATAAGTAAAATCTAGTATCGGGGCGCCTGGGTGACTCAGTCAGTTAATTGTTCAACTTGAGCTCAGGTCAAGATCTCGGGGTTCAGGGGTTCGAGCCCAGTGTCAGGCTTTGTGCTGACAACTCAGACCCAGGAGCCTGCTTTGGATTCTGTGTCTCCCTCTCTCTCTGCCTCTCTCCTGCTTTCAGTCTTTCTCTCTTTCAAAAGTAAACATTAAAAAAAATTTTTTTAATTAAAATCTACTATTGGTAAGAGGAGCTTCTGGGTGGCTCAGTCAGTTGAGCATCTGACTCTTGATTTGGGCTGAGGTCATGATCTCACAGTTTGGAGGTTCAAGTCCCGCATCAGGTTCTGTAATGATAGCATAGACCCTGCTAGTGCATTCTCTCTCTATATCTCTCACTCTCTCTCTCTCAAATAAGTATTTAAAAAAATAAAATCTAGTATTGACAAGAAAGGCTGAATATGTGGAAATTATTTCTATTTAAGGGAATGATGGGTAAAATTGAGAAAAGAAACTGAGTTAAGGTAAACTGTTTTGGAACTTGGTTAAAAACCAGGTCTTATTATAATCACTTCCCCAGCTTAATGTTCATTTGAGGGAATGTGCTCCTCTAAAGGGACTCATGAAAAGGCAACACACATATTCATTTCTGTGTTCAAAGGTTTCTCAGACTCCAGAAGACTGCCTGAAAACTGCTTAGAATGAATTTTGCAAGCTGCTTTCCATTTTATTCCAGGAAATAATGGGAACAGTCCATACTAGAAAAGCAGAAGGTGACATTACAAAATGCAGTTTACCTAATGGAGTAGAAATATTTCAGTAAGTGTTAAGACAGTTTTCTTGAGGTATAACTGACACACAATAGGCTGTGCATGTTTAAAGGGTACAATTTTAAAGATCTTGTATATCTAGGTACAATTCTTTATCAGATACATGATTTGCAAATGTTTTCTCACATTAACAGCTTGTCTTTTTACTTTCTTAACAGTATCTTTCAAAGAGGTCACATTTTAATTTTAATGAAGTCCAATTTATCCGTTTTTCTTTTATGGATTGAACTTCTGGGGGTGCTATATCTAGGAAACCTTTGCTCATCCCAGAGTCACAAATATATTGCTCCTATATTTTTGATAATTATTAAAATAATTCTTGCCTTCACATTTTTGTTCATGATCTATTTTAGGTTAATTTTGATATAAAATGAGAGGTATAAATTCAAGTTCATTTTTGGTATATGGACATCCAATTTTTCTAGCACTGTTTGTTGTGAAAACTGTCTTACATTGAATTATCTTTCAAATTTACTGAAAGTCTGTTGTCCTATATATGTCGGTATGTTTTTTAACTCTCCATTCTGTTTCATTGAGTTATTTTTCTATCTTTATAACACTACCGCATTGTCTTGATGATTCTAGATTTGTAAGAAGGCTTGAAATCAAGTGATGTTAGTTCTCCAACTTTGTTATTTTCTAAGGTCTTTTGGCTATTTCATGAAGATTTTAAAATTAGTTTCTACCAAAAAGCCCACCAGAATTTGGACTGAAATTGTATTAAATCTATCGATTAGATTGAGAGACTCATCATCTTAACCATATCAAGTCCTCTGACTCATGAACATGGTATATCCTTCCATTTTTTTCTCCATTTATTTTGCCTTTAAAATTTTTCTCAGCACTATTTCGTAGTGTTTAGATCTTATACTATTTTGTCAAATATATACCGAGTATGTCATATATTTGTGATCATTGTAAGTGGTATTGTTTTATAAAATTTCAACTTTTGAGGAGCATGGGTGGCTCAGTCGGTTTAAGCATCCGACTTTGGCTCAGGTTGATCTCACAGCGTGTAGGTTTGAACTCCTCACCAGGCTCTGCGCTTACAGTGCAGAGCCTGGAGCCTGCTTCAGATTCTGTGTTTCCCTCTCTTTCTGTCTCTACAGCACATATGCTCTCTCTCTCTCAAAAATAAATAAGCATTAAAAAAGTTTTCAGTTCTCAATTGCTTGTTATGTAGAAATGAAATTGATTTTTGCATATCGATTTGTAACAAGTAAACTTGCTATTGGTTTTTTAATAGATTACATTAAATATTCTATATATTTAAATAATTTTATGTCAGTATGGTAAATGTTTAGGAGCCATGAACACTTAACAATTGCTTTGTTTAAAGTTATCTGTGAAGGACGTAGCAATTCTATAACAATTAACATTTAGATCTGTATCAGAGAATGCATGGTGTTATAAGAGTTATGACTGGGACCCAAATGTAATTAGGAATAAAATAATCTTTTGCCAGAGACCATGACTAACATGAAATTTTAAGCTGTTTCCTGCATACTGTTAATGTTCAATAAATATTAAATATTAGTATGATTAAGTGGGCTAAAACTTCTTCTCCCCAATATTGATTTACCTTCATATAACATTCCTTCTAAGGAACCCAGAATAATGCGTTGAGGCAGTCACAGTGCCTTTTAGATCATTATTTTCTGTTCTTTGTCGTTTGGACCATTATAGAGAGCTTTAATTAGGATTCGCAACAGTATTCTGCCTTTATCAAAATGCACTTAAAGAAGGTGTTTGGTTATTTCCTCCTGAATAATTTTAAGTATCAAAACTTTGTTCTTCTAGGATGTCTACAGAGAACTAGTCATAGCCAATAAATCATTTTCAGAAGAAATCTGTTAAAGACAGATTTATATTGAAAGCATTCTTTGTCTTTTTAAAGATGTGGAAATGCAAAATAACGAATTCTAAATTGCATGGGATTTTTCAGGTAGTTTCTTTTAATCTCTTTTAGGGAACCACTTTTGTAATAGAAAAGCTTTTTATTTCAATTATTAGGTAATTAGATAAGGGTTTCTTTTGAGAAATCATTCTTAACGTGCAAGTTTGGATTAGAGAGCAGTCCTGGGTATTCCCACAGCTCTTTTTCTCTGACCATGACCATGCTCATTCTGCATTGGTATTGCCTGTTCATATGTGAATAATCTCTCTGGACTGCCAGTTCTATGTGGTCAGGGGTCTCTTCTCACCTTCCTGCTGCCTAGCTCTGTGTGGAAGACAGAGGCATTCAAAAAATGCTAAGACTACACGACTTAATGCTTGAAAATATGCTGTTTTTCATCTAGTTTTTAAATAACTAGGGGGGCACCTGGGTGGTTCAATCGGTTGTGTCTGACTCTTGGGTTTTGGCTCAGGTCATGATCTCAGGGTTTGTGAAATGGAGTCCTGCATTGGGCTCTGTGCTGATAGCATGGAGGCTGCTTGGGAATTCTCTCTTTCTCTCTCTCTCTCTCTCCTGCTCTCTGTGCCCCTCTCTCCATTCTCTCAAAATAAATAAATAAATTTTTTTTAAAAACCCTAGGTTCTAAGGATGGTGTCATATCACTGAGTCATTTAGAATTATAATAAATTTTTATGCATTAAACATTATATAAATAAACTCTAGTATTATTGGGTAAACCACGTAGAATAATTTTTTTTAAATTAAGATTTTTAGGTATTTTCAACATCATATAATGCTAATACTTCAAACAGAATTTTAGTGACTTAGGAAACCAAAGCATATTGCAAAATTCTTTACCATATTGCTATTGTAGCATTTCTTCCTATTATACTTTTTAAACAGTATGCAAATAATAATTCATTTTCAAAGGAAAGTGGATAAATATGCAAGTAGCTGTATTTGTTTGTAATTATAGTTAGGTGAAAATGAAGTGTGAAACTAATTATTAAATGTGGTTTATTCCTATTTGTAGATATTGCTATTCATGTAACCTTTTCCCCTGATTATAGAGTTCAAAATGATTAGAAACAATGGGTAAATTTTCTTCTCCTTTGTTTACCTAATTTAGACCATCTCCTTCTGTTTCAATTACTGATGCTTTCAAAACTTTCTGGACAAAGGAGGATTTTTTGCCTTTTCTAAATGATACGCTATGGCACTATGGTTTCACATCAAACATAGAAATATAAATTCCAAAGAGAATTTAATTTTAATAGCAGCCTCTTCATTTCGCAGAGGAAACAGGGCCAGAATCTCACATATTATTTTTGAAGTTCTATGATAATAGGTAAAATGATTTCTTATCTTTAGGGTTTTACAGTTTGCTTAAATCTGCTCAACAAAATCCTCTTAGGGGAATGAAAACAATAAAGTAAAAAGGAGAAAACCCCCTGTTAGCATGAGGCAAGATCATATCTAACTCTAAATCTCAATCAGTATGCATGTTTATTTGAAAATTAGAATTTATTTGATCCTGAGTTGCCACAGGAATAATACTCTGAACTTGGAGTTCACAATAATAATCAAAAGAACTTGGGCCATAAATAGGCTACCAGAAAGTTTGGGGATTACTTGGGATTAAATACCATATTGCAGAGAAATGGGTAGTAAAGGGCTTCAAGAGATTGTACAAATATGTGTCTTACTTTGGGTTTCTTCAGAGCAGAGCCTGACACAAAGACTCTGGTACAGAGGCTCTTTAGACAGTGATTCCAGAAGCAGAAGTTGAGGATAAAAGGAGAGACGAGGATGGAGACAGATGATGATAGAGGGAAAGCCAATGTGCCTGTGGGTTATCAAAGTTGTCATGGTGAGTAATGCACATTAGATTCCACTGGGACCTCTGAGACATGTACAGAATGGCTCTCAGAATTTCCTGCTGGAAGGACCATAAGCAGAACATTTATCTACAGGATCCCATCTCTTGTTGGTTGAAGGTAGCCTCAGGGGTCCTAGCCACCCCCTGTTTCCAAGCAGCACTTGGGAGAGATAAGCAGGCTCTTCAAGCACTTGGGAAGGAGTTGAGACTGAAAACAGAACAATACACAACTCTCACTTCAGATTGGTGCAAGTGGTATGAGGTGAAACTGAGCCCGTGCAGAACTGTCTGCTAGAGCTACTGCTGAAATCAGAAGTGAAGGGATGCAGCAACGTGGGGTTCCAAATGAGAATACTGCCTCATTAGACCTATGATTCTAACACAAAAATGTGAGATAGAGATGAGCTGGGACAGAGAAGGGAGGGGAAGCCAAAACTAGGTTTGCTGTTCTAGAGCAATACATAAATTCTGAATTTCTTGGAGGCTGTCTTACCTTCTGATTCAGAATTTGTCTTTTCAGAGCAAGCAGCTCACCAAAGAGCAAGTTGGAATGGGTTACAGGATTGCCCACTGGATAATTTAGTTTGTTAGAAAAGTAGAATTTGACTCTAAAAAGTATATGGAAATATAAGAGAATAGGGACTCTGAGAAAAGAAAAAAGGAAAAACCATACCAAAGAATGAAAAAGAGTCTAAAGAGAATAGAAAAAAAGTAGCAATTAAAAAGTGAGAAGACTACATCTTCTTGATCCATTCGTCCGTGGATGGACACTTAGGCTCTTTCCATGTTTTAGCTATTGTTGAGAGTGCTGCTATGAACATTGGGGTACATGTGCTCCTATGCCTCAGCATTTCTGTATCCCTTGGGTAAATTCCTAGCAGTGCTATTGCTGGGTCCTAGGGGAGTTCTATTGTTAGTTTCCTTAGGAACCTCCACACTGTTTTCCAGAGGGGCTTCAGCAGTGTGCATTCCCACCAACAGTGTAGGAGGGTGCCCGTTTCTCCACATCCTCGCCAGCATCTAGAGTTCTCTGATTAGCTCATTTTAGCCACTCTGACTGGCGTGAGGTGGTATCTCAGTGTGGTTTTGATGTGTATTTCCCTGATGAGGAGGGATGCTGAGCATCGTTTCATGTGTCTGTTGGCCATCTGGATGTCCTCTTTGGAGAAGTGTCTGTTCATGTCTTCTGCCCATTTCTTCACTGGGTTGTTTGTTTTTCGGGCGTG
>NW_024081488.1:441659-447009 GCF_003009895.1 Hyaena hyaena
GCACCTCTCAGGCAGGGATGGGCGTGGCGTGATCCAATGCCTCAGGCGGGAGCTCTGCCTGAGCGGTTGTGGGGAGGAGAGTGACGGTGCTCCAGTCCCTTCTTGAAGCAAGCGCTGCACCTCGCTTTTTTGGGCGTGTAAACTCCCCGTACCGGGGACGCAGCCAAAGTTGGTTGCACTCTTCAACCCAGGCCAGTCCCAGTCTCCAAATCCCCGTCCTCGCGCCCTGCTGAAATTGCCTTAGACACAACTTCCCAGGCAACCCCCTCGGGCAATTCCAGGCCCCCTGCCGAGCTCTGGGTGTGGAGTCAGAATCGCTGCTTCCTTCTCTGGGTTGGGCTGGGGAGCATGGGCGAGGGCTTGCCTGCCGGGTGCGGGTGCGATGAGCCCACTGGAGTGAGGAAAACCAGGTCCCTCTGAGTCTCATCTCCCCAAACACGAACTCGTGGGCAAATCCCCCTGTTTTTAGCTCTTTGCCTTCCCTCTAGAGTTCCAGCCAGCCAAGAGTGTGGATGCCTGGTGTCCGCGCGCGGCTCTTCCAGGGGCCCAAGCCCGCCGGGAGGACAATGGTGGCAAGCGCGCCGCTACTCTAGAAGTGCAGCCCGCCAGGAGCCAGCACAAAGGAGCAGTCTGTGCGCTCAGCCCCTCCGGGACCAATTGGCGCGAGGGGACCTGGCGTGCAGGTATTTGGCGCGCAGGGTGTTTCTATGCCCCTAGTGGAGGTTTTTAGCCCAAACGGAGGTTTTTCTGTTTCAGACTCTTTTTCCCCTTGCTGCCAGTGCCTCTGACCCTGGAGTCTCCGATCCCCGCCCGATTTTATCTTCCCCATTTCGCACTCATGTTAGAAGTCTTTCTCAGTGGATTCTGCGTCCTTTTTCTCCCAATCTCTCAGGTTTTGTAAGGTTTTCTATGGCTTCAGATCTTTTCCGTGTGAAGTATGGGCGCGAGTGCAAGTACGGAGCTCCTTCTCCGCCATCTTGCCCTCTGAAAATTGTTTTGCTATAAGGGTAATGGTGGTCCCATGCATGAGTTTGGATGTGATTTCTCCTTTTTCTTTTTCTTTCGGATGAATTTGAGAAGAATTTGTATCACTTTTTCTTTAAACATTTGGTAGAAATCAACAGTGAAGAATCTGGATTTAGACTTTAGTTTGTTGGATAACTGATTCAATCACTTCACTAGTAATCAGTGTGTTCATATTTTCCATTTCTTCATGATTTATTCTTACTGAATTGTAGGTGCCTAGGAATTTATCCATTTTCTGAAGGTTGTCCAATTTGTTAGCGTATAACTGTTCAAGTGTCTTCAGTTGACCTTAGTCTAAAGTCCAAAAAGCAATTATAGTAGTGTCTTATTATTATTTATATTTCTGTAATATATATTTTGTATATATTCTGTAATATATATTCTGTAATATATATATATATTACTATCAGTTGTAATGCTCTGCTTTCATTTCTGATATTGAATCCTCTTACTTTTCTTGGTGAGTCTAGCTAAAAGGGTGTCAACTTTGTTTTCAAAAACTATCTTAGTTTCCTTGATCTTTTCTGCTATCTTTTGTCTCTATTTTAGCTATTATCGCCACTCTGAATTTTGTTTTTTCCTTCCTTCTACTAACTTCAGGCTTTGTTCTTTCTCTAGTTTTTTGAGATGTAAAGTTAGAGTGTTTATTTGAGATATTTCTGTTTCTTGTTATAGGCATTTATCACTATAAATTTCCTTCATAGTACTGCTCTTGCTAAATCCTATGAGTTTGGTATGCTGTATTTTCATATTCATTTGTCCCAAGGTGTTTTCTGATTTCTCTTTTTTTTTTTTTTAAATGTTTTATTTATTTCTAGAAGGGAGAGAGAGAGACAGCGTGAGCAGGGGAGGGTCAGAGAGAGAGGGAGTCACAGACTGAAACAGGCTCCAGGCTCTGAGCTGGCAGTCAGCACAGAGCCCGACGCGGGGCTCGAACCCACGAACCGTGAGATCATGACCCGAGCGAAAGTCGGACGCTTAACCAACTACGCCACCCGGGCGCCCCTTCTGATTTCTTTTGAGTTCTTCTTTCACCCATTGTTTGTTTAATGGCATACTGTTTAATCTGCACACATTTGTGAAATTTCCAGTTTTCTTCTTGTAATTGATTTCTAGTTTCATACCACTGTGGTTGAGGAGATGCTTGATATGATTGCAGACTTGAAGGAATGTCCTTGTGTAGAAGTTGAAGCTTATTGTTCAACCTTGTCCTAGCTCTTGTTTATCTCTCAAGCCTTTGTGAATGCCTGAGCAGCCTACTTGATTTTCAGTGGCTTCCAGTAGTTGAGGGTATGCCAAGACCTTTCAGTATTCCAAAGGCGAAGATCTCCGTCAGCACCTAGATTCAGGCTGACTGAAAACCAAACCCTCAGGCAGCAGCATTTAAAATATGCAAATATATACAGTCTAATGGTACCATGAGTGTAAGCTCTACTGGCCACCAGAACTAGGTGATCTTGAAGTGTTTGCTGGGCAGCAGCTGCAAAAATCAGGTGGGGCCAGATGAGCGTACAAGTTTCTCTCTGAAAGCTACTAGTGGCCAGGAGTGAGGCAAAGAGAGAGCAAAGAGGTCATCCACTGGACTTTGTCCCCAGAAAGTACCTCATTAGGCTCCTAAATGTGTGCCAAACTAGAAGCTTGTAGTCTGCTATCTGTGCTGTGTGCCCTGGGTATGGTAGCCAGGCAAGTATTGTCTCCCCATTTGTTACAGTCCCATGGAACCAGGAATGCAAGCTCCATTGGCCACCAGAACCAGGCAACCAATGGTATTCTCTGCAGCAGCTACAAAACCAGGGAACCAAGCATAGAAGCTCCCTTTCAGAAGATATTGGGACTTTGGAGCATGGCAGAGGGAGAGCATGAAGATACTGGCCACTCTTCAAGGCCTTTGGAGAGAATTACAATGAGCCCTTAGATCATGTATAATTAGAAGACTGACCAGATGCCTAGGTGGTTGAGTGTTGGAGTTTGACTCAGGTCATGATCTCACAGTCCATGAGTTCTAACCCCGTGTTGGGGGCTCTGTGCTGACGGCTTGGAGCCTGGAGCCTGTATCAGATTCTGTATCTCCCTCTCTCTCTCTGGCCCTCCCCTACTCTGTCTGTCTCTCGCTCTCAAAAATAAATGTAAAAATTTTTAAAAATAAAAAAATTAATTTAGAAGCCTGTCCCTCAAGCTATAATTCTGAAGATAAGTTAATAGCCCTTTTTCACAGAAAGACCTTCTTAATTGTTGCCTCTCTGTTGGTGCCCCGGAGATGGTAGCTTCGTAAAACTCTCTCTGTTACAGTCCTGTGGGCCTGCAAGCATAACTCCAGCTGTTCACCAGAGCCAGGTGACATAGAGTAGTCCCTTGGGTGGTAGTAAAAAAAAAAAATCAGGGAGCCAGATGACGGCACAAGCTCCTTTTTAGGGGATACCAATGAACTGGAAGAAGGCAGAGGAAGACTACCAGATAGAATGTTTTGGCTCCCATCTTTGGAGAGCACTTCAGTTGACCCCTAAGAGAGTATTCAGTGTTAAATAGGATGCCTGCCACTTAGGCCATATTGTTTCAAATGATTAAATAAGATCCTTTCTCAGAAATTCTGGGCACTTTGCAAGTCAGCTGCTTCAATCTATGTTGAGCTCTGTGGTAGGTGAGTCCACATGAATGAGCCTTCTAGGAGTCATTTCTCAGTTCATTACAGCCTTATGGAACTCATAGATACCAATCCTATAGGCTCCCAAAGCTAGGTGACCTGAGACTCATCTCTCAGGTGCAGGTCTTAAAAGTTGGGGTGCCAGTATACACCTGGGTGGCTCAGTAGATTAAGCTTCTGACTTTGGTTCAGGTCATGATCTCAAGGTTCGTGAGTTTGAGCTCTGCATAGGGGTCTGTGCTGATAGCTCAGAACCTGGGGTCAGCTTCAGTTTCTGTGTACCCCTCTCTCCCTGCCTCCCCTCCCTGGGCTCACACTCTGTCTCTCTCTCTCTCTCCCTCTCTCTCTCTCAAAAATAAAAATTTAAACAATTTAAAAAAAGAAAACATTAAAAAAAGCTGAGGTGCCAGATGTGGGTTTAAACAATTTGTTCCTCAGGGAGAAGCTCAGGTGCATGAGTTTTCTTTTGATTATGAGTTGTCATTCTGGGGGGTGAGTTTATGGTGAGATTGTGTCTTAGTCTCTCCTACCCACTTTGATATAGGCTTTTTTGTTTGTTTGCCCAATGTACAGGAGTTGCTGAGCTACCTTTTGTTTTTCAGAGGAAATTATTCCATATGTTGTTATAGATTCAGTGTGTCTGTGGGCTAAATGGAGATCAGGATTCTCATATGGTACCATCTTGAAGTGGAACCTATTGTATGTAAATTTTAAAAATAGATAATCAATAAAGCAGGCAGTATATTGGAAAAAAGATCTAAGTAGCTGATCCGTGTGTTAAAATATGAACCATTAACTAAATGCAAATTTATTTTAGCATCCTAAAATATTACTCCAAGATGTCCTATGCTACATATTTTTCCATTGTCTGTGACCCAACCATGGCTTTCTTTTTTTTTCTTTTTTTTCTTTTTTTTTTTTTTTTAGAATAGATGGTATTTAACAGAAGAAAATTCAGATGAGTTGAGTTTTCAAGAGAGAATGGTGGGGTGGAAAGAAAGTTTTTTTAATACTTTGTATTCACTCATCTATATATTTTTTACATGGAACATTCATTAATTTATTGTTAATTATTATATTAAGAATAGCACATGAAAGGAGTTGAAATGGGTATCATTTTCATTTTCATTTTACTATTGAGCCAACTGAGGCTCAAAGTATTGGGCTTACTCATGTGAGACAGTGACAGAAGAGGCCAGGTGAGAGCGGTAGATGGGAATATTTAAAATAACATATTCGAACTAATTTGCTGCAGGAATAATTTACATTGTGAACATCAGTAAAGTGTAGCCCTGATTTTTAATACCATTCTTAGAGTTGAAGTTCAACCTAAATGGTGGTTGATAAAGCACAGCTTTAGAGTAGAATGGGATGCCCAAAGCACCCTCCTACGCTTTGGTGGGAATGTAAACTGGTGCAGCCCCTCTGGAAAACAGTGTGGAGGTTCCTCGGGAATATGACAATAGAACTCCCCTATGACCCAGCAATAGCACTGCGAGGAATTTACCCAAGGGATACAGAAATGCTGAGGCATAGGCGCACATGTACCCCAATGTTCATAGCAGCACTCTCCACAATAGCTAAAACATGGAAAGAGCCTAAGTGTCCATCAACGGACGAATGGATCAAGAAGATGTGGTTTACTTCCATGTGCCATGGAATACTACATGGCAATGAGAAACA
>NW_024081488.1:447216-520992 GCF_003009895.1 Hyaena hyaena
GGGGGGGGAGGAGGGAGATGGGCATGGAGGAGGGCACTTGTGGGGATGAGCACTGGGTGTTACATGGAAACCAATTTGACAATAAACTATTTGTAAAAAAAAAATAACATAAAAAAAGAATGGGATGCCCATAATATTGCAGGGGATGTAAAGGAGATACCTCTTTCTTTCCTTTCCTTATGCTTACATCTTTTCTTTTTTAATAAAGTTTATTTATTATTTTGAGACCACCAGTGGAGAAGGGACAGAGAGAGAGGGAGAGAGAGAATCCCAAGTGGGCTTTACATGGCATGGAGCCAGATGTAGGGCTCAAACCCACAAACTGTGAGATCATGACCTGAGCTGAAATCAAGAATTGGATGCTTGAACTGACTGAACCACCCAGGCGCTCCATATTAGGTTTACTTTTGAGTGGATATTTTGGGCCAATAATGAGGATGCAGAAAAGGACAGAGGGATTTCTTCTCTATTCCTAAAGATTTATGGAAATAAGGGAAATGGCCATCTTCCAAGACCCCCATTCTTTTCTACCTAAACCAAAACCAACCAAACCCATAGCAACATTACAATTGTAGGTCTGAAGGCAGTGAATAGAGATGATGGAAACAGAGGAAAAATTTAAATTTGTTGAATTAGAAAGACTGAGGAAACTCTGTTCTTTCCATTGATAGGTAAATTCCATATATGCTATTTAATTCAACATCCATGCTTTGCACATTTTAAACAATTACTGAAATTTCAGAACAGAAAATATTTTTATCAGAAAATGGGCATCAAACTTTTAATTCTAGAAATATCACTTGCCCATTCTAACACATATACAAACATAATAAGTTGTGGCATACACCGTGAAATGGAAGGTGACTAAGTTTTGTCTGAGAATTCCTTTTGTTCTTTTGCACTGATATGGTGTGCAAAAGAAACAATGTTCCTAGGCAGAGAGTACATGGCTTTATCCTTGAAGAAGAAAAGCCTATAGGAATAGCAATTTATCTTCTGAGTGCAGACTTAATGGTTCTCTGGATGTGGTTTTGTTCTAATCAGCCCTGAAAATTCTGGAAAGAAATGCATTAACTAGTCTCCCAGGACCTGATTTTCTACCCTAACTGTCAAGATATTTGCCAGTACATATTAGTCAGTGGCCAGCTTTGACCATTGTGGTTAATAGTATTATTAAATGCACTTACGGTGAATGACTGAGAATAAAAAATTCATTCTCTTTTATAGTAAAGCATTTGATAATAGGCATTTAAACACATCCTTTTAATTACTGAGGTGGTTGATCAAGTCTATTTTACCCTGACCCCTGTGAATGTAACATCTGGGAAATTTATCACCTCTCCACCAATATGGCAGTGCAGTGTTGATTAAGCATGTGGCCCTTCCAATTTGGTGACTCAAGAGAGCCCATATATCACTTAACACATCAGAAAACATGTTCAATTGCTTTTGCCTTCATTTATTACCCCACAGGACAGAAATGACTCTTAGCTTTCCTGATTAAAACACTGTGACTGTGCTTTAGGTTTAATTGTGTACATTGATAGTTAATAGAGGACACTTCCCTTGGGCATAAACTTTTAAATCTCATTTAGATTGGCTCTGTGTTATGATACAGGCTCTAGCTTGGGAAGAAAGAGAGCAGTTGCCACATCTTTAGTCTTTAGCCATATATATAATGTGTCCTGTAAATTCAGAGAAAAATCAAATTCAGGTAAATTTTAGAGATAATGTTACCAAAAAATAGTCCTCAGAAAATATTTCAGTTAAAAATAATATAGTGCTGATAACTCATTCATAAAAAAGATTATCTACCTAAAACATCCAGGCAACTAGAAATTGGAATAAAAAAATCCTAAAAAAATACATGTGATCAATTATAAACATTATGATCTTTGAAACTGTTGACTTTCCCTTAATGGAGAGAAAAAAAAATAAGTACATAAAGTCCGGAGGAAAAACAAACTGAACCGTTAAGTTAGACTTTTTAAAATATTTTTTAAATCCTTGAGTATTCTTAAACCTTAAAAAGAGCATAATTTAAAAGAACATTTTTATTGTCAACAAATACTGATTTTAAATGGAATTTTAGAATTTTTTAAAAAAGAGTCATTTGTACTTAGAAATCTTTTTTATTTTATCTCTTAAATTATTTTTATTTTTATTTAAAAATTTTTTTTTAATTTTTTTTTTTTCTAGGAGAGAGAGACAGCGTGAGCAGGGGAGGGTCAGAGAGAGAGGGAGTCACAGACTGAAACAGGCTCCAGGCTCTGAGCTGGCAGTCAACACAGAGCCCGACGCGGGGCTCGAACCCACGAACCGCGAGATCATGACCTAAGTGAAAGTCGGACGCTTAACGACTAAGCCACCCAGGCGCCCCTCTTAAATTATTTTTAAATCTGTTTTAGAGTTGATCCAGGAGAGGGAGAATTCTCTCAATCAAATCTATACCATAAACTGGAATATACATCTAGAGGGTTCTAGGCACATGTCCAAGATTTGCCATTAATCAATACAGTGTCGTATACAGTAAAAAAAAAAAAAAAAAAAATGGGACACAAAAAATACAGAAAAAATAGAATTTAGAATATAATTTAAGCACTCACATATTGGAAGTAGTCTTTATTCAATAATCTACAGAGGAAATGATGACTTTTTTTACACAAAAATATTTTGAGTGTAATGGTGGTAGTGGATTAACAAACTGTGATCTGTTTCAGATTTTGGTTTAATGACTTCATCTGCCCTTTTTCAGTGGATTTATTTACAGGAAATATAAGTGTCAGATATCTCCTTTTATATAAACCAATTTCCCCCCACTTATTATTATTCCTTTATTTATGATACCTGATATGCAATGTTACATTAGTTGCAGGGTACAACTAGGTGATGTGACAAGTTTATACATTCTGCTAATGTCACCACAAGTGTGGCTACCATCTGTCCCATTACATTGCTATTACAATATCATTAAGTGTATTCCTTACACTGTGTCTTCTGTGCCCGTGACTTACTCATTCCATAACTTGAAATTTGTGCATCCCTCTCCCCTTCACACATTTTTGTCTAACCCTTCATCCTCTGCCCTCTGGCAACCATCAGTTTGTTGTCTGTATTTATAGGTCTGATTTTGCCTTTTGTTTGTTTATTCGTTCTTTTAAAGATTCCATTTAGGAGTGGAATCATATAGTATTTGTCTTCTTCAGTTTAACTAATTTCGCTTAGCATAATACTCTCCAGAACCATCTGTGTTTTTCAAATGGCATAATCTCAACCTTTTTTTTTTTTTTTAATGTTTTTTAAATGTTTTTATTTATTTCTAGGGGAGAGAGAGAGGGACAGCATGAACAGGGAAGTGTCAGAGAGAGAGGGAGACACAGACTCTGAAACAGGCTCCAGGCTCCGAGCTGGCAGTCAGCACAGAGCCCGACCCAGGACTCAAACCCACGAACCGTGAGATCATGACCTAAGCGAAAGTCAGACGCTTAACCGACTAAGCCACCCAGGCACCCCAATCTCAACCTTTTTTATGGATGCGTAGTTCCGTTGTCTATATACACCACATTTTCTGTATCCATTCATCTATTGATGGACATTTAGATTTATGTTACCAATTGTAAATGGCTAGCCAAAATAAAATCTTGCCTCTCCAAGATATGGCTGCAATAAGGGTGCATATATCTTTTAAAATTAGTGTTTCAGTTTCTTTGGGTAAATACCCTGTAGTGGTATTATTGGAGCACATGATATTTCTATTATTAATTTTTTGAGGAACCTCCATACTATACCACAGTGGCTATATCAATTTACATTCCCAATAATAGAGCATAAGAGTTCTTTTTTTCCACATTCTTGGCAACCCTTGTTAGTTCCTGTCATTTTGATTTTAGCCATTCTAACTGGTCTAAGGTGATATGTCATCGTGGTATTGATTTGTATTTCTGTGATAATTAGTAATATTGGGCATTTTTTCATGTGTGTTGGCCATCTGTATGGCTTCTTTGGAAAAATGTCTATTCAGGTCTTCTGTGCATTTTAAAATCAGATTGTTTATTTTTAGATGTGTTATATAAGTTCTTTACATATTTTGTATATTAACTCCTTACTGGACATATCATTTGCAAATATCTTCTCCCATTCAGGAGGCTGTCTTTTTGTTTTGTTGATGGTTTACTTTGCTGTACAGAAGCTTTCTATTCTTTTTTAAATGATTTTTTTTAATGTTTTATTTATTTCTAGGAGAGAGAGAGAGGGAGACAGCGTGAGCAGGGGAGGGTCAGAGAGAGAGGGAGTCACAGACTCTGAAACAGGCTCCAGGATCTGAGCTGGCAGTCAGCACAGAGCCCGACGCGGGGCTCGAACCCACAAACCCCGAGATCATGACCTAAGCGAAAGTCGGACGCTTAACCGACTAAGCCACCCAGGCGCCCCCAATAGTTTATTTTTGTTTTTGTTTCCCCTGTCCTAGGACACCTGTCTAGAAAAATGTTGCTATGGCCAAACTGTCACTATATGTAGACTACACAATACTATATGTAGAAAATCCTGGAGACTATACCACAAAACTACTAGAAGAAACAAATTCAGTAAAGTGACAGTAAATAAAATTAGTACCCAGATATTGATAGTGTTGCTATACATTTATATCTACTGATTTCTTAAAAGTCATTTTGACGGGCACCTGGGTGGCTAGGTTCAGTGTCTGACTTTGGCTCAGGTCATGATCTCATCGTTTGTGGGTTCGAGCTCCACATCAAGCTCTGTGCTGACAGCTCAGAGCCACAGAGCCTGTTTCAGATTCTGTGTCTCCCTCTGTCTCTGCCCCTCTCCTGCTCATGCTCTGTCTCTCCCTGTCTCAACAATAAATAAACATTAAAAAAAATTAAAAGTCATTTGATAATTTTTGCATTAGTTTTCCCATATGTTTTAATAGTTCCATGTCCAGTGCAAAATAAGGCAATGTTAGGGGACAACTTTGAATAATTCATCCAAAATACTTGTATAACACTTGCTGTGTGCTGTGTACCACTCTAGACACTGGGAGTGTAGACACTTTGGATATAGAGGAACTAAACCAGTGATATCCCTGATCTTACAGAGTTTATGTACTAGTGAGGAGGACAGACAATAAGTAAATGAACAGATACTGATGCAATAGACTAGGAAGATGAATAAAATGTCACAAAAAGATCTACAATAATGGGAGATGTGTGTGATCAGTGGTGTGAACAGTGAAGACCTCTCTGAGAGAGTGACAGTTGAGCAGGGCCTGAATTCACTAAAAGTAGGTTCTGTGAACATTTGTGTATATGTGGGAACGTGATGCAATTTGGGAAAAAGGCTTTGAGTAATGGTGACCAAAGGGAAAAGGCTGTTAAGTTGAGATTGTTCCTGGCTTGGCAATACCACGAAGAAGACAGTAAGACTAGAGCAGAAGAATTGAAGAGTTACAAACTTATGGTCAGGGATCAGAGCAATAGGAATAAAAATGGATTTCATTCTAAATACAATTGAGGTAACTTTGATCAGGAGAGTGAAATGGTCAGATGTGCATTTTAAACACACCACTGTAGGTGCAGTATGAAAACAGAGTGGATTTGGAGCAAGGGTAAAAACAGTAAAACAAGCTAGGTGATTGTCCCAGTAGTCCACAAAAGAGAAGATGGTGTTTGGACCAATGTGGTAGCAGATGTGAGAAGTGATTGCGTTCTGAATTTGATTTTGATATATTTTCATTACGGAGATGATAAAATTTGCTGATAAATATGGTAGTGGGTGAGTAGATGAGAGAAAGACCAGAGTTAAGAATGATTCCACAGTTTTAGAGCAGAATCACAGAGTGGATTTTGCTGCCCAGTTTCTGAAATACAGACACTTCAGGGAACAGAGGAACAATTCGAGAGTTCTATTTTGAACTTGTTAAATTTGAGTGGTCCTTTGGACATTCAAAAGGATATGCTGCATGTGGCTGCATTTATGAAATGGTCACTCAAGGAAGAGACGAATTCCAGATCTACTTTTCTAGTTTGTTAGTGTACGCATACTATATAAAGCCATGGGGCTGGGTGAGTTCAGCTATGGTATGGTTTTAGAAGAGAAAATTCTATTTTCTACTCCAAAATTGGGAAGAGGAGCAGAAGTCATCAATAGAAATTAAGGGCTGGTTAGGAAGGTAAGGAAAACCAAGTTTACGAATTGTAACCCGAAATCAAATAATTATTACTGGTTGGAATAATAATCTCTTACTGGAGTAATGTCTTACTGAGGCACAGGAAAAGATGCTTTGCTCACAGATGCAGAAGGTACATTTTGTGTACCTGAACTTTGTGTTCAGGGTTTATGGACAGACATGGAGAGGGATAGTGTTTATTTCTCCACTTTGCTATGAAAATAATGAATTGTTTCCTCTGAAGTTGCCTGAATCATTCATCACAAACGCATCAATACAAATAGCATGACACTCTTTGATATAAGGCAAATATGTTTATTTTTTGTGAGAGACAGAATGTAAGTGGAGAAAGGGGCAGAGAGGGAGGGAGACACAGAATCCGAAGCAGGCTCCAGGTCTCTGAGCTGTCAGCACAGAGTCCAATGCAGGGCTTGAACTCACTAACCGTGAAATCATGACCTGAGCTGAAGCTGGAAACAACCAACAGAGCCACCCAGGTGTCCCAATAGTGACATTTGAAAAGAGCTGAAACTCTGCTCTACTAGCCAACCTGGAACCAACATGATTTATTCTAGTGCCGATTAGATATAGTCTTACAATCTAAAGGGGCTCTTTTAATATGAGACTTAATAAAATGTTATTATTTATTGAGAAGAGTTAAATTACTCTTGGAACAAATGGCCTGTATTTTATCAAAAGGTTATTTTAAAAATGTTTATCCACAATGCAGTATAGTCACCTATTTTCGATAGTTTTTCCAGTTTGACTTTATCCCTTTTCTCTAGAAACTGGAGATACCTTTCTTCAAGAGAGCCTCTCAAAAGATTCTGTTCTTGTTCTGTTTTATATGTCCTCTTCTTTTGTCATATGATTCTGTCTCTTTCTCCAGGCTGCTCCACTGACCCATGACAGTCAGTGTTGTATTGATTTATGTCTTGCTGACTTCTTTATATCACTGTGGATACGAAGAGTTCTGCAATTCTTAAAGTTATTCAAAGCTCAGTTCTTGGAAAATTTCAATTGAATTTCTGCTCCAAATTATTTCTCTTATTTAAAAAAAAATGTATATTCCTCTTATCAAAATGTCCTTCAGCACTGGGACAGATTACATAGAAATCTTCCATGAAATTAGATGAGAAAGAATAGTTTTGCCACTGGCTGACCTATCCATCAATATATTTGTTTTTTTCTTTTAAAAAAAGTTTATTAACTTATGTTTAGAGAGAGAGCGAGCAAGCAGGAGAGGGGCGGAGAGAGAATCCTAAGCAGGCTCCATGCTGCCAGCACATCATTCATAAGGTGGGGGGGAATAATACCTTTCTTATTTGAGTGTTGGGAGGATTAATTAAGTTTACACACATAAAGCATTTAGAAGAATGACTGACACAAATAAGAACTCTAACACCTTATAACACCTTATTTTTTTACTTTAATAACCAAAACGTTAACTTTGGGAATTCATTTATTTGACAAATACTGTTCGAGGCATACTATAGGTCAAGAACTTGATCAGCACTGGGGATGCATGTGATAAACAAAACAGATCAAGTTCTCATCCTAAAGCAGTTTACATGTTAGTGGATTTATACAACATGGAAATCAACAAATGAACAGGAATACAAAGTTGGTAAGTGGTGCAGTAGTTATGAAGTGACAGGGTGTCATGGGAGGGGTGTTGCTTTCGGTGGGTTGGCAGGGAGGGCCCCTCAGGGGGGCAGTGTCTGAGCAGAGATCTGAATGAAGTATGCAGCAAAGACTGTATCTGGGTGACGAATATTCCAATCAAGAAGCAGCCAAAGTGCCCCATGCTAGGAATGTGCTTGACATGTTTGAAAAATCTCTGTTCAATTCTTGGCTGGAGCAAAAGGAGCTAGTGGTAGAATGATGGGAAATTTGGGAGGAAGCGAGAATGCCTAAGACCAGGTCTTTCTGGGCTGTGTTAGCATGGACATTTAAACTTTATTTTAGGTGTGCCCCGGAGCCATTAGGGAGCTCTGAGTAGAGTCACAATTTAGAAAGCTCACAGTAGTTTCTTTGTATAAAATGTGCTGTGCTGGTGCAAAAGTAGGTAGTGGGATAACAGATTACTTAAATGATCCTTTTTTTGTTCATCTGTATTTTCTGAGTAGTTTACAATGCACAGGTATTCCTTTATAAGAAAATGAAGGTTTGGGGTAACAATTAGGCACATGGGACAATAATTGTTTTTACCATTTTCCCCAATTTTCAAAAGGGCACCTGACTTTTGTGCAGATATACAAGGTCTCCATAGTTTTTTTTTCTAACCAATTCTTAAAATACATTTCTAGTGATCTATCCTTTGTCAGACCTAGAAAGCAGTTCATTTTTGTTATTTTCCTCTTCAGAGACATCAGTCTATCATTACACAAAGGCATCATCATCTCCACTGCAGAGAACAGAACATGTATCATACCCTTCTCTTTGGGTTTTGTTTTCAAGATCCTGATACAAGTGCCATTGTTGTCAACAACACGTTCTTTCCATTGTACAGTTAATGCTTCAATGTGAACAAGGCACTGTTGATTTGCTAGACCAATTGAAACTAGGATATTTACTCCTGAGAAATGACACATTTGAGCTACTATATCATTATCTACTGACTGACTTGGCAACAACAAGAAAAAAATTCTCTCCTGCTGGCAATGAAACATGGAATGTCACAAAGATGGGAGTCCTTACTTTATGCCACACTGCCTGTGAGAAGGACGGATGTCTGTACTTGATCACTACTTGAAGCATGTGGTTCATGAAGGATAATGTGAGCACTTAGACATTTACTATCACAGTGAGTGTGTCTTTCTCATTGTCATTTTTGGAACAGCTACTTCATCTCTGACATGATGCCCTTAGCCTGCAGAAAAAAATATTAAGTTTGAGGAAAAAACTCAAGTATGATTCTCTCCTCTCTCCGTTAAAAATCGATAGTATAAATAAGTATAAATAAATACATTTATGTTTATACTTACATAAATAGAAGTTTAAATAAGTAAAAAGCAAATTAGATGTTATGACTTTGATGTTTTACATGACATACTGTGATTTTAAAACTTATAATACATATACAAGGATTATGTTGACATATTAAAAATGATGCTGGAAGATCACTAGTAGGTAAACAAATGATTCTAATTCATCCCATCATGTCCTTTTTATTTTTTGAGCACAAAATAGAGGGCTTAGAACCATGGAACTGTGTGTTCTAGCCAGAAACTAATAAAGCTCCCCCCCAACAGATATCACTTTTTATACTCTGTAAATAAGTTGGTAACTGACAGTAAAACAACAAATAAAAATTAGATACATTTCCTGAGTTTCTACTGCTTGTCAGGCGAAGTGCTATGGTTGTGATATACATATTTTGTTTCATCCTCATGATAACTTATAAGTAGACACTATTTTTATCCCTCTTATATGGAAAAGTTGAGGTCAAAGAGGTTAAATAAATTGTTCAAGACTGCACTACTAGTAGACGACAGAACTGGAATTGAAACTGAGGCAGCTAGACTTCACATCCTAAGTTCTCAACAGCTTTGTTATTTTGTCTAGCAATATCCATACATGGTGTTGTAGAGAGCATAATATTTGGACCTGGATAATACATTCATTGCTTCACATACGGTAATTGCTCTATCAATGTCAGTCCCCTATGATGACATTATTCACGACTTTTCTAGAACTCAGATTACCTAGGCAGGGTTTATTCAAATGTTTCAGAAAAATGAGGTGAGTCAAATCAGTTACATAATTTTTCTTCATGGGCCAAGAAGATATTGCTACAGGTGTGTACTTCCCTCTGTGGTTTCTTGTAAAGAAAGATCTTTCCCAGTTGTTAATCCTGTCTTCAATCAGATTTTCACACAATATTTAGACTGTCTGATTTGCTGTGTGAATGGAACTTAGACTTTTCCCTTAAGATGCATTTTTGGTTTTTCCCTTGAACAGATTGAATTCTACTATTTTCTCTGTGGCTTAGGAACCCACATAGGTTTATAACCACATATACTCTTTCTCAATATACCCTAAATACACAAAAGCACATTAGGCTCATGCATTATGTTCAGATGGATAATTAGAATAATCAGAGTCTACGTGCAGCCCCTGTAGAATCAGTTTTGACTGAAGGTACTAGCAATTGAATGTTTCTTGTTAGGCCCGGAGAGAACATGAACTATCACCAGTGGCAGGAACTGCTACAAAGAAAAGTCTTTGCTCTTGTGCATATTTAAGATTTGTCACACGTCCACACAGAGCTGCTGTATAAGCCATGCTAATAACTATCTGGGAAATTTGGTTATCCATTTGAAGAGAGCAACCCTGTTCTTGTTAGTTTCTAAATTTATTTTAACTTCCATTGACACAAATTAAAATGGGAATCTTGCTGTCTATTGATTGTGTCAGTAGATTTTTTTTCTCTCTCTCTCGAATTCATTTTTAAAGACTTTACTTTTATTAAACTAAATACTGCCAGTTAACTAAAGTCTTGGCTTTTATAGACTCAGGAGAGCAGGATCTAACATAAATTAATCATGACTTAATTGACTGAGCTAATTCAAGTTCCCTCCAGTCCACTGCACAACAATATTCTTATCTTCCCAATGAAGGCTAAATTGTACATTGCTTCAGGAGTATCAACTTTTATGTCTTTAGTACTGCACTTTTTCTAACATCTAAAGTTTTAATATTATTGGAATTGTCTACAAATGTCTTCATAGTTAGGAAGACTAAATTAATTGACCCTACACATCATACCTGGCCAATTTCTTCCTTTCATTTATACCATGCATGGACTAAAATCTTTATTTGGTAATACTGTTAACACACACACACACACACACACACACACACAGAGCCCCCAAGAATTTGTTTGCAGTTTACATCCGTTTTTTTCCCCTATGCAAAGATGATGTAAACGGCATTGAATTCCTAATGCTACCATTATATTGCTATAAAAAAAACAAAATGTATTTAGCAATATTACAAAGTCATCAGTGGTGATAGTTTTCTTAACACATCCTTATATAGAATAGTAAGGACTTACAACTCTTGTAAAGAAATCATAAAAAATTTAACGTTTCTGGGGCTTAGTTTTCTAAATATCCTATATAAGAAGGCAATGCAAAAGTATATGAAAATTCAAAATCTCTAAGATTTTTATTTTTTTAAACTTTTATATATTTTTCTTAATAATTCACTCATACTGGTAGGAGAGAACCATGTAAAGAAAAATGATAAATTTGGTGTATTATCTTTTTTTTCTCCAAATTCATTAATTGGAATAGCATAAAATAATGTAAATTTTTTTAAACTGGTTATTAGAATAGCTATGCAAAAACTGAATTTCTTGAACAGTTTCCTTCTTTCTTTTGGCTATTTGTGTTAGGTATTTTTCATTTCTGGTCTTGTTTTTGGTTTGTTTTGTTGATTGTGTTTTGTTTGTTTCACTCAGAGTCTTCTCCTAGTTCCTCTCTTAGGACTTAAACAGAGTTAAGAGCTAGTAGACTGATACTGAATTCAGGGATGTCATTGATTCTTCAGTATGATTGTAAGCAATAAAATGTCATATAATGACAGGAATTGACCATGGCCGGGTCTCCAAAGCAGGGAATAAAGGATAGCAAAATGCAAATGTTCAAACTTCAGTGTTTTATATATCCTACAAAATGTTTAGCATTTTCTATTAAAAATATTTCATAATATAATAGTGAAATAGGTGAGCTACAAACTTCTAGTTATAAATAAATCACGGAGATGACAAGTGCAGCATAGGGAACATAGTCAAAAATATTGTATAACGTATGGTGACGGATGATAGCTACACCTGTTGTGAGCACTGAGTGACATATAGAATTGTCAATCACTATGTCGTGGACCCAAAACCAATATAATATTACATGTATAAAAAAAAAGTCCTTGATATAAAAGAGAAATGTGTATGCAGTCAGTAAGAATTTTTAAAAAATTTTATTAGTATTTGTTTTTGAGAGAGAGGGAGGGAGACCGAGAGAGGCAGAGCACAAGTGGGGGAGGGGCAGAGAGAGATAGAGACACAGAATCTGAAGCAGCTCCAGGCTCTGAGCTGTCAGCACGGAGCTCAAACTAAGGAACTGGGAGATCATGACCTGAGCCGCAATCTGATGCTTAACCAATTGAGCCACCCAGGAGCCCCAAGAATTTTAGTTTTGTTTCTGCTATTTGCTGTATCACCTTGGGCAAAGCTAATCCACCTAGGCGTACTTTTCCTCAACAGTAAAGTGGGATATTATGTGCCTTAGACGTTACTAATGGTAAAATGAAATAATCGGTAAAAGCATTTTATAAACAGAAAAACATTATCTACTCGTGAAGAGACCGTACTTTACCTTTGAGATGATACTGGATGTTTAATTTCAGGCATGTATTAATTACAGAATTACCCCCTGATTTTTCTGACTGAATCTTGGTGAATAAAAACCAACTCTGCCATTTAGTGAACCAAAATGTTTCTTATGAATTTGGGGTCAAGGATTTTTCCTGTGTGTGATAAGAACAGGTAAGACCTGTCACTGAAGCTACTTAAGCATATATAGGAAAGTTGCGGAGGTAGCATTGTTACACTCTCAAAGCTCTTTTTCCGCTTAGCCTTAAGTATTGAATTTTGTATTTAAGGTACGCAAATCTAAAAGATAAGACTGAAGCTGCTGACCTTTCACTGATTCTTGTTGAACCACACTTGCTGGTCTCGCTGTACAGAGTTTCCTTTGATTTTCCAAGATCATAGACGGGCACTGGGAAAAGTTACAAGAGAAAATCAAGCACTGGAGTAATGGCTCCCGTAACAAGTTCCTTGAGACTGAGGACCTATTAGGCAGCAGCTTGAGACTGAGGGACCTATTAGGCAGCAGTTTTATAATCGCTGAGCTTCACACAACTTCATTTCCCAGAAAATAAAGTTTTCACTAATTAGATAATATCAAGCTTGTATTAAAAAGCCAATGTGGTAGACAGTAGACATTCTGACATTTAATGTGAAGCTTCTAAGGTGGCACATGGACTTTGGAAAGTTCTGAAGATGTGATTAGGTGAAAGTGGGGGCGGGGTGGTGGGATAAATGCACTTTAAAATAGATACAAAATTTAAGTAGTTATAAATTATTGTTTCTTATATAGAATCAAAATTGAATGTTCAAGTTCATCTTGATAAAAAAATTTTTTATTCTTTTTTTACACATGATTACCTAAAAGTGAATTAATAAAGTTAAAAGTTAGATACATGTGGAGATATTAGGTATTTAAAAGCTGGAGGGTTTTTTTTTTATACAAAATTTAGTATTCTTTTTTTTTTAATTTAAATTCAATTTACTTAAAATACAGTGTAGTCACACGGGGCGCCTGGTGGCTTAGTGAGTTAAGTGTCCCACTTTGGCTCAGGTCATGATTTCACGGTTTGTGGGTTCCAGGCCCATGTCAGGCCCTGTGCTGATGGCTCAGGGCCTGGAGCTGCTTCAGATACTGTGTCTCCCTCTCTCTCTGCCCCTGCCCCACTTGTGTTCTGTTGCTCTCTATCTCAAAAATAAACAAGCATAAACAAAAGTTTAAAAAATACAGTGTAGTCTTGGCTTTAGGAGTAGAACCCAGTGATTCATCCCCCTACTTATGACACCCAGTGTTCATCCCAGAAAGTGCTCTCATTAATGCCTGTCCCTCATCTAACCCCTCTCCCCACAGCAACCTTCAGTTTCTTCTCTAGATTATACCTACTCTTAATCACAACTGGCAAATTAACTCCTTGTAGGTATCTCTCACATATAAAACTGATTATTAAGTCGAATCATAAAACATATGTTTGCAAATAAAAAGTGATCAAAGATTGGGAGTTTCATATGGTTGAACTTAGTTTATTTGTTCCCCTAATTTTGTTTTGTGAAAGAAATGGTCCTTTTTGACATGCAGTGCAAAGGGCATTAGATAATATATGTGTAATATACTTAGATTTACGAATGCTTTTAAATTGTTTTTACTTGGTTTCCTTAAAAGCTTACCATATAAAAAGGGGTTTATGTCAACAATAAGGTGAGAGAATACATTTCTTCTATCTTCTAGTGTTGTAAATACATGAAATATTCTAGATTAAATATATTTGAAACACTTTCTATTGTGGAGACTCAACATGATACTCAGTAATTAAAATGAATGAAAACTTTGTTTTGGGAGTCTATATAACGCACGATTCAAGGTATAGTACATTTATTATGTACAAACCATTGATTCTATTTGCTTTTTTTTTATTAAAAACTATCAAATACAGAGAAACTACCTCTCCAGCAGTTTTTTAAAGGAATTACAAATTTATGTGCAACAGTAACTACCCAATTAAATATTGACTTTAATAACCCCTAAGTACATTTTCCTCATATTCTCCCTATGGAATATTTCATTACAAGGTTTGATTCTTTTATATATCCATTTTTGTTACAGATCATTAACTGCTGATAGGAATTATTATAGCTTACAATTTGGGTGGTAACATTTCATTTCCCAAGACTACTTATGCCTTTACTAAAACAATGTGACATCCTTGACAATCTGAAGTATTTCTGTACATATCTTGAAAACAGAAATGCTGAAGTGTGTTTTAATGCAGCTGCATGTAATGAAACCTGAAATTAAATTATAACTTAATAAAGCATTGTTTTTTAATTGAATGATTTCCCCCCAGTTGAGAATATTATCGTTTTAATTATATTTCATTGAAGAGAAAGAAAATGAAAATCATTTTATGTTCTAATAGCTAAAAGAAAACTTAGAACATTTTCTACCAAATATTTTTTAAAATTTCCAATAAAATCAATTAGAATAATTGGAAATTGACCAATTCCAATTTAGGCTTATCATTTGTAAGTTGATTTCTGTGCCAAAAAATGAAGTATAAACATAATTTTGTTAAAACTAAAAGTACTTCAAGAAGATAATTAGGATGTTTGAAATGAATATGGATGGGAAAAAGGGAACAATCTAAATGTTTTCTGAATTGATGTTGCGCTATGTTTTTACAACACATTAGCTTACAGAATTTAAAGAATAGTATTTCAAATTTTAAAATGCAATTTAGAAGTATAACATTTATTACTGCTGATGAAATACAGAGAAGAAAAAAGAGTAAAGAAAAAGTAAATAAATCCAGACAAATATAACCTAGGATCTGCTTCAGGAATACACTTCCTTTGGGTTTGCATGAGCAAGTTTAGGATATTATATACTTAGTTAGTTACAGACATGCTGTCCTTGAGGTACCTGGTAGGCAGGTATCTAGACACTCAAGTGGCCGTCTAGAATGCTGGATATAGTAAAATAACAGTACCATACTATTAGTAATGACAACTACAATAGTAACATTTATGTGGCATTTCCTGTCAGCTATGGGTCTTAAAACTTTGAGGTAGGTACTACTATTATCCCCATTTTAGGGATGAAGAGACTGAGGCACAGATAAGGGCTTTTCCTTAATCACACTGAGCTGTGATTTAAATCAAGTCAACAGAACTTCACAGCATACACTACACACAGCTAACTCTTCTAGAGGAAGGAGGTTGAGATGGATATATTTGTGAGTAGGCCTTGATCCACTTACCATCTGTACCCTTGTATCTTCCCTTCTTTCCTGCTGAAAACAGTGAAACTCTGTCTGTGCCCCATGGAAGGCAATTTTCTCCTCTTGGTCATGACATCCATTGCCTGTGGTCTACTCAAGGGTTTTGCTTCTGTGGTTATTTATAGTTTAGTTCTCATAATCAGTTACATCTCTTCTATCTAAAAATTCCCATCAACATAAAAATTGTAGTCTCTTCTTCTTAAAAATAAATCCCAGCCCTCAGATATTTCTATAGCTCCCTTCCCTCATTTCTCTACTTTTTCAAACATGTATTCTAGATACATTCCTTCTACTTTTCTCGTTTCAATCCACTTCAGTTAAACTCTTTGCCCATCGGTCTACTAAAATTTCTTTTATAAAAATTTCTAATGTCTTCCATTTTGATAAATTTAGTGGTCAATTTTTGTTTCTCAGATTAGAAATTCTCACCATAATTTTTGTGTCCATATCCTCTATTTACATAATCTGATGAAATCCTATGACTTTAATACCATCTATGCTCATGACTATCAAGTTGATACATTCAGCCCCAATCTCTGAGTTTAAAAATAACACACTTGACTATCTTTTTTCTTTCATAGTTTATTGTCAAGTTGGTTTCCATATAACACCCAGGGCCCATCCCCACAAGTGTCCTCCTCCATGCCCATCACCCCCCTTTCCGTCTCCCCCACCCCCATTAGCCCTCAGTTCTCAGCATTCAAGAGTCTCTCATGGTTTGCCTCCCTCCCTCTCCCCAACTATTTTCCCCTTCTCCTCCCCCATGGTCCTCCATTAAATTTCTCTTGATCCACTTGTAAGTGAAAACATATGGTATCTGTCTTTCTCTGCCTGACTTTCACTCAGCATAACACCCTCCAGTTCCATCCACTGGAGGATGTTAGTTGCTACAAATGGCCAGATTTTATTCTTTCTCATTGCCATGTAGCATTCCATTGTATAGATAAACCACATCTTCTTGATCCATTCGTCAGTTGATGGACACTTAGGCTCTTTCCATGATTTGGCTATTGTTGAAAGTGCTGCTATGAACATTAGGGTACATATGCTCCTATGCATCAGCACTCCTGTATTCCTTGGATACATTACTAGCACACACACGACTATCTTATCTTTTCAGTAACTCCATAGAGATGTGTAGTAGGCATTATAAACTTCATTTGTCTCAGACAGAACTCTGTTTTCATCTCGCTCCTGTCCAAACCTTCTACATCTCAGTAAATGATGCCATCATTGATTCAGTTCCTAATATGTATGTATTATATATGATGTATGTGTATATATATGTATACATATATGTATATATATATAATATAGGTGTATATACTTAGATAGGAATCACTATTGACTTCTCTGTACATCTACTCCATCATCAGTTCCTGTCTACTTTCCTTTCAGTATATTTCCCAAACTTTATGACTTTTCATCTTCTCTTGGATTACTATGTTCATGATTGCCAGCCTTGCAAATGATCTACTTGTCTCTAATCTTTCATTTGTACCAATAGTTATTTTGAGATATGTAGTTATATTGTTTAATATATTCTAATCATTTTCTGTCTTGCTTTAAGAAAATCCAAACCACTTTTTATAGCCTCCACAGTCATAAGTAATATGGCCCCTGCCTGCCCTCTTACCTTTTCTTATATTATTCTCTACCCTGTTTCTTCTTCTCTGTCCATTTTAGCATATTTTCCTCCAACAATCTAACTGTATTCTTAGTTTAGAGATTTGTATTTGTTGTTATGATGTAGCTTTGGAACTCTACCTTTTTATTGTAACAAGGCTGACTCACTTTTATCTATCAAGTTCCAGTTGCAATGATATTTCCTTAGTAGGGCCTACATTGACTTTAAGTAACCCATTCAGTCCAAGTTACTATCCATTTCTTGCATCTTCTTGTTTATTTTCTCTTTGGCCATTAATAATTGTCTTGTGTTTTTTTGATCATTAATTCAAATATTACATGTGTTTTTGTTGCTTGGTGATTCATTAATTCAATTATTGATTGTTTACCTATAACTAGACTGTTAGCTCTAAGATGTAGATGGTTGGTAAGGGACATAGCAAATGCTCAATAAACATTTGCAGAAGGAATTAACACTTTAGAATTGACAAAGGGTTTTTCTGTATATAATCTCATCATCTGATTAACTATTATCAGCAAGAAATGTAGCATATTCTCTCCTAGAGTTTTGACATAAATATGGCTTAAAAGACCATCTATTCTAATTCTGCTCATCTGCTACCATTTTGAAAGCCTCAGTTCAGAGAGATTTAGTTGTCTTGCATACATCATAAGAAAGACCTGAGATGGAGTTTACTCCTAAAAAATCTCATGTCAGGTTATTCAATGCCTTTCTTATACCCTCTATTGACAGTTTTGTTTGTGACATATTTTAGAAAATATGCCAGTAACAACTAGAAGTTATCTTCTTTAAGTATAAATAAATTTGACATTAAACTTGACAAGATTAATATCTGAAGAAACCTTTAATGAAACAGATAGCGGCTCCTGGATTGCCCAGTCAGTTGAGTGTCTGCCTCATGGTTTCGGCTCAGATCATGATCTCACACAGTTCATAGGTTTGAGTCCCGAACTGGGCTATGTACTGACAGCGTGGAGCCTGCTTGGGATTCTGTCTCCCTATCTCTCTTAATCTCAAAATAAACAAATAAACTTAAAAAAATAAATGCATGAGTTTTCAGAATAGCCTGTTTCTCAGCCTCTATCTCTGAGATAAAAAGGTTAAAAAATTAATCTAAGGGTACCAGGATATCTTCTGTCATTGATTAAACTTACCAGAATGTGTCTATATTTAGATTTAAGTAACATACACTGAACAAATACTATGTATAAGGTATTATATGGATTACTTTTGCCTATGGTATCTCATTTAATTCTCAGAATCATTACATAGTTATTTTCATAACTTTTGGCTTGAGAGAAAGCCTTGTACAGCAAGTAAGTTACCAAAGTCTTCTGAATCATAATTAATTGCTCCTTTACATTGTGTTTTACTGTCTCTGCAGTGTCAGGAAAATAACTGTATGATATAATTAGTGGAAAGAAAAGTAGCATTTTGATAATACATTGTAATGCTCCGTAATGTTCTAGGACTTATCTTCCAAGTCAAACACCCTGGATTTTTCTTTATATCTCTTGGCTTCATATCCATATTTAATTTACCAGTAGATCATGATTGTTCTATTTCTAAACTTTGTCTTAAGTTGGCTCACTTCTTTCCATCTTCACTGTCATTGGGCTAGTCCAAATCCATATCATCTTTAAACTGAACTCTGATATCTCTATTCCCATGCTTGTTTTCTTACAAGACATTCTTTATAGGCTGAACCTAAAATTATATCTTTTTAAAAATGCTTTATTTGATTATTTTGAGGAGGGTAGAGAGAGCATAAGTGGGGGTCAGCCAGAGAGAGAGAGAGAGAGAGAGAGAGAGAGAGAGAGAGAGAATATCCTAAGGAGGCTCCAAACTGTCAGCACAGACAGATCTCATAAACTGAGATCATGACCTGAGCCGAGATCAAGAGTCAGAAGCTTAACTGAGACACTCAGGTACCCCTAACACTGAAATAAAATCATAACTCTGTTAAAACAAAAACATAAAGTAAAAGAAACCTGTAATGAGTTCTTACATTTCAGATCAAAACCAGATTTTCACCTTGGCCTATAAGGTGAATCTGCCTTCCACCTGTTCCATTCTACCAATCATCTCCTTTTTCTGGAGACCAAAGTCTCCAGGTATTGGGACTTTCTTTTTCTTATTTACACATGCCAAGCTATTTGTGGTCTTTGCATCTGCTATATCCTTTTCCTTCCTTGATTTTTCTATTTCTGTGAAAAATGCCATTAGAATTTTGATAGGAATTGCATTAAACCTGTAGATTGCTTTGGGTAGGATGGACATTTTAACAATACTAATCCTTCCAATATACAAGCATGGAAAATCTTTCCACTTATTTGTGTCTTCAGTTTCTATGATCAGTTTCTTATACTTTTCCATGAACACATCTTTCACCTCCTTGGTTAAATTTATTCTTAGGTATTCTTTTTGTTGCAAATGTAAATAAGATTCTTTTCTTATTAAATAATTTTTAATGTTTATTTTATTTTTGAGAGAGAGAGAGACAGACTTTTATTGCTCTTTCTTGCCTAATTGCTCTGGCTAGGACTTCTGATAGTATGTTGAATAAAGGTGGCAAAAGTGGACATCCTTAGTCTTGCTCTCAAGGGAAAAGCTTTTAGCCTTTCACCATTGAGTATAATGTTAGTATGGGTTTATCTTCTATGGCCTTTATTAAGTTGAGGTGTGCACTCCTATACCCACTTTGTTGATAGTTTTTATCATAAATGGATGTTGAATTTTGTCAAATGTTTTTATATATCTGTTGAGATGGTAATATTTTTATGTTTCACATTGTTATAGTGTATCACATTGATTTTCAAATATGAAAATACCTTTCCATTCTTGGAATAAATACCACTTAATAACAGTATATTATCCTTTTAATGTTCTATTGAAATCAGTTTGCTAATATTTTCTTGAGGATTTTTGTATCAATGTTCATCAGGGATATTGACCTATAATTTTCTTTACTTGTAGTGTCCTTAACTGGTTTTGGTATTAGGGTAGTGCTGTCTCAGAAATGTTCTCTTCTGGGGTGCCTGGGTGGCTTGGTTAAGCGTCTGACTATTGATTTTAACTCAGGTCATGATTTCACAGTTTGTGAGTTCAAGCCCCCACTTTTGGCTCAGCTCTGATGATGCAGAGCCTGCTTGGAATTCTTTCTCTCCCTCTGTCTCTGTTCCTCCCCTCCTTGTGCTTTTTCCCTCTCTCTCTCAAAATAAATAAATAAAAACAATAAAAATTTTAAAAAACACACACACTGATTCTAAACAGTGTCACTTAAAAATTTTATTTATAAAATGAGTTCAGAAATGGAAGAGTTTGAGATGAATTATTATTAATTCTTCTTTAAATGTTTGGTAGAATTCACCAGTGAAGCCATTTGGTCCTACATTTTTCTTTCTTTTTTCACAGGTTTTTGATTACCAATTCAATCTTCATACTAGTAAACAATTTATATTTTCTTAAAAAATTTTTTAACATTTATTTTTTGAGAGACAGAGGCCGAGCATGAGCGGGGGAGAGGCAGAGAGTGAAGGAGTCACAGATTCCAAAGCAGGCTCCAGGCTCTGAGCTGTCAGCACAGAGCCTAACTTGGGGCCTGAACTCATGAACTGTGAGATCATAACCTGAGCTGAAGTCAGATGCTTAACTGACTGAGACCCACGGGCCCCTCAATTTTTCTTCACTGAGACCCACGGGCCCCTCAATTTTTCTTCCTGATTATCTTGGTAGGTTGTACTTTACTAGAAATTTATCAATTTCTTCTAAGCTGTCCAATTTACTGGTATATAATTGATAGTATTCTCATGATCCTTTTGTATATATGTTGTTTCTGCTATGTTTTTTTTTTTTCTTGCTGAGTCTTAGCTAAAGGTTTGCCAACTTAGTCTACATTAAAAAAAAAAAAAAACAACACACCTCTTAGTTTCATTGATCTTTTCTATTGTCTGTGCAGTCTCTATTTCTTTATTTCCATGCTGTTCTTTATTTCTTTCTATTAACTTTGTTCTTCCTTTTCTAGTTACTTGAGGTGTGAAGTTAGGTTGTATATTTAAGATTTTTCTTGTTTTCTTATATAGGCATTTATTACAATGAACTTACCCATTAGAACTGCGTGTGCTATATTCCATTGAGTTTTGTTTTTTTCTATTTTATTTTGTCTCAAGATAGTTTTCTTTATATCTCTTTTGATTCTTTTACTCATTGGTTGTTCCCTAGCATGCTGTTTTTAACCACATATTTGTAAATTTTCCAGTTTTCTCCTTATAATTAATCTCTATTTTTATACCATTGTGGTCTGGAAAGATCCTTAATATAATTTCAATCTTAAATTGGCTAAGACTTGCCTGGTGGATTAATATCAGTTTTATCCTGGAGAATTTTCCATGTGCACTTGAGAAGAATGTCTATTCTATTGCTTTTGGATAGAATGTTCTGTGTATGTCTGTTAAGACCATCTGGTCTAAAGTGATTTTTAAAGCCAATGTTTCCTTACTGATTTTTTGCCTATGTCTTTTTATTGAAGAATTTAGTCCATTTACATTTAAAGTGGTTTTTGATATGTACTTATTGCCATTTTGTTAATGATGTTCTGGATGTTTCTTAGTCTTTCTGTTAATTTTCTCTTACTCTCTTTCCTTGTGATTTGGTGATTTTCTTTAGAGTTCTGCTTAGAATATATTGTGTGGTTACTATAGGTTTTTGCTTTGTGGTTACCATAAGTTGATAACACCTTAAGTTTGAATGTATTATAAAGTCCTACCTTTTTTTTCACCACCCACACCCAAAATTTATGTCATTGATGTCATAGTTTATAGTTTTCATATTGTAGCCCTTAAATTATTGTAGATTACTTATTTTTACTACTTTTGTTGTCTAACCTTTGTATTACCTTTATAAGTGACTAACCACTACCTTTACAACCTTATGTTATTCCAAATTTTGTTATCTGTTTCCCTTTTCCCATAAGATTATGTGCAAACCAAGGTTGTACTATATAATTCATACCAGAATCATGCTTGTAATCCAAAGCACTTGTATATCAAAGTGAATTTTCCCATAAGAAATAATGGAAATTTAGATGATTTGTTCTACAACCCAAAAATATTCATATAAAAATGATTACAGTACTGTAATACTAAATAATAAAGAAAATACAAAATGTAAAGAAAAATACACAAATTAACCTGCACTTATCTGTGAAAACCTTTGTGGCTGATGTGAGGGAGACAGGAGAGAGGAGGTTTATTGTGTAGGACAACTTTCATTATCACTGACGGAATCACTGCTACCTATTGGGCTCAATGGAATCTTTTCTTTTTTGTGCAACTTTATCAAGAAACCTATCCAATGACACTTGCTTTTGCCTCTTTTTGAGGACTTCATGGATATGTGACACTGCATTGTTCTTAAACATATTCATTGCTCACACTGTTACAGCCTTATTCAGGTGGTGCTTTTCTACAAAATTTTGCACTATTTTCCACATCTCCCTAATCTCATTTGAAGTGAGAGATTCCTCTACCTTTTTTATTTTCCTCTGCAGATGAGATGCAGATATAAACTTCTTAAATAATCTTTTAATTTTGGCTACTCACATGCCTCTTTGAATTTCTCAATGATTTGCTTCTTACCTTCCACCATAATCATCTCCTTACCACCTTTCAGCTTTTTTCTGCACATGGGCAATTGTATACACTTTAACAAACTCTTGTCATATACTGCACTTAATGTCACTGGAAAAAAGACAGCAGAAAGAGTCTATATCTGTAGAGGGAGCCTGACCTAGAATGAAGCAAAGCTTTCCTAAGCTTACTCCTGTATGGAAGAGCAAAGGACTGTCCATAGGTGCTTTGAAGTGAGAAAAATACAGTAGTGCCAGTTGTGGGCACTTTCCAGTGTTCTGAAAAATCACTGATTTCTGCCAACACCACGGCCTGAACTGAGCATCTGAGCATGGGAGACAATCACCCACAATCCCACAGCGAGTGAGAGAGAGAAGGACCATTGGCTCCGTTCTTCGATTCATTGCACACATTGATCTAATGATGTTGAGCATCACGTACTAATATTGCAAGACATCACTTGTTTATTAAATTAAAATTTATTAGAAATGTTTGCTAGTCTTGTGGAACACTTGCACAACAAGTTAATTGCAATTCAAGGTTTTACTGTACCGTCATGTGTTTTCCTGTTACTAATTAGTGCCCTTTCGTATCTGCTTATAGAAGTCTATCATTTCTTTTAAGCCCATTCCAGTGAGGAACCCCTTTAGCTTCTGCTTGTCAGGAAAACTTGTTCTCTCTCCAGCAGTTCTGAAGGACAACTTTGCTGAGTAGACTATTCTTGGTTGGCAGTGTTTTGTCTTTCAGTACTTTAAATAAATCATGCCATTCCTTCCTACCCATAGATTTTCTGCTAAAAAAAAAAAAAAAAAAAAGTTTTTTCTCTTGCTGTTTTTAAGATTATCTCTTTAATTATAATGTGTCTTGGTGTGGGTCTAATTTGATTCAACTTTTTGTGGAACTCTCTGGGCTTCCTGGATCTGGATGTCTGCTTCCTTCTTTATATTAGGGGAGTTCGTAGCTATTATTTAAGTAAATTTTCTGCCCCTATCTGACTCTGTTCTCCTTCTAGGACTCCTAGAATGCAAATGTTGGTCTGCTTGAATCCCATTACTCCCTTAAGCCAACTTCACTTCTTTTTTTCTGATCTGATTGGGAAAAGTAAAAAGTAGGACAATAATGGCATGAAGGGCAGTAGGTTAAAAAAAAATACTATTGCAAGATACCTTTCTATATTAAATTGTACTGTACTACACTTGATCTTAGCCAAAAGGCCGAGTAGCGATTAAATTGTACTGTAATAACAAGGGTATATGATGAAATGATGAAATTTCCAGAGTTACCAATTAAAAATTATTTTTAAAGTAAAATATAAAAGATTATATGGAATAATAAATAATACTAGAAGGTAGAATGCAGGAAAATGATAAACAGATGGCACCAATAGAAAACAAATAGCAAAACGGGCAACCTAAACCAAACTACATCAGTAATTACTTAAGTAATCAGTTGTCAACAACCCTTTAATCCACACACACAGACCCCAAAAACTATCAAATTTAATTAATGGTTTCTAATCATAAGTTATGATGTATTTACCCCGGGTAGTGCTGAGATATTCCAATGTGTAGGAGGAGGATCCTGAAGTGGATAACACGACATAATGATTCTATTCTCAGCCCTTACCTGAAGGAGGAAAAAAAAACTTGATATATCATTAGAAATTACTATTCTTGGAGTTCTTGTATATAAAATAAATTATTAGCTTAAAATAGTTCTACTTCTAAATATCTAATAATTCTGAGGCCATAAAGATTATTCAACATTAGGAATAAGTATTAGTTATCTGTAACTACTCCTCTAAAATTTAAAGGAAGGTAAACAATGTAAAATTCGATATATTACAAAGTCTGCTGGATGGTAATGTTGTGTGAGCAACTTTTGCTCATTAGCACTTTGTTAAAAGTTAAAAATGAAACTTCCACATGCAAAATAAGAACTAAATGTTTTTTCTTTAATTCACACAAGACAAATGACTTTATTACTGAAATATATTTGACATACAACAGTGTACAGGTTTAAAGTGTACATGTTAATTTGATACATTTATGGATTGTTATGATTGCTATTGTAGAGATAATTAGCACCTCTATCGCATTACATAATTATCCTTTCTTTTTAGAGGTAAGAATCAGTAAGATCTAGTCTTTCTTTTAGCAAGTTTGGTGATTATAATACAACATTTTTGTCTCTATTCACTATACTGTGCCCTGGATCTCTAGGACTTATTTACTATTTGTTGAAAGTTTGTACGCTTCAACAGCATGCGTCCTATCCCCTAACACCTATCCTCTAGTAAAAACCATTTTACTTTCCATTTATATCTAGAGTGATTATTGATATCTAAGGACTTTCTGCCACCTTGTCAGTTGCTACCTGGTTGTTTGTATCTTCATTGTTTCTGTTCCCTCTGTTTCTAACTATCTTTGTACATTGGTGGTTTTCCATAAGAGTACTTTTTTTATGTTTCACAAATCTACTCTAGATTTTTGCATTACAGTTTCCATGTGGCTTACATAAAAGATCTCATAGGGGTGCCTCGGTGGCTCAGTCGGTTAAGCAACCAGCTTTGGCTCAGGTCATGATCTCACATTCGTGAGTCCAATCCCCAAGTGGGGCTCTGTGCTGACAGCTCAGAGCCTGGAGCCTGCTTCCGATTCTGTCTCCCTCTCTCTCTGCCCCTCCCCTGCTTGTACTCTGTCTCTCTCTCTCAAAAATAAAACACCAAAAAAAAAAAAAACACCAAAAAACTCATAGATAAAATGTCCATTGTATGCTGAAAGCAATTTATCTTCATTTGCCATAAGATCTCTGCCCTTTTGCTCAACTTTTTTTTATTTTTGATGTCACAATTTAGCTCTTTATGCTGTGAATTCATTAACAAATTACAGAGCTATAGTCATTTTTAATGTTCTTTCCCTTTAATTTTTATACTATAATTTGTGAACACATCATTCTAGTAAAGTTACAGTTTTCTAATTCTATTTTTCACTTTTACCAGAATGTTGTACACTTCTGTATGTTTTCATGTCCCTGAATAGCAATTTTCTTTAATTCCAGTATAATTAGTGTAAAGCATTAGTTTCAGGAGTACAATATAGTGATTCAACAATTCTATACATTAGTTAGTTCTCATCATGATAAGTGTATTTTTAAAAATCTTTTTATTTTTGAGAGAAAGAGTGAGAGTGGGGGAAGGGGCAGAGAGAGAGAGAGAGAGAGGGATTCACAGGATCAGAAGCAGGCTCCAGGCTCTGAGCTGTCAGCACAGAGCCTGACTTGGGCCTTGAACTCACCAACTGTGAATCATGACCTAAGCTGAAGTTGGACACCTAACTGACTGAGCTATCCCAGTTATCCCGATAAGTATACTCTTAATCCCCTTTGCCCATCCATCCAACTACCTCCCCTATGGTAGCCAACAATTAGTTCTCTATATTTAAAAGTCTGTTTTTTGGTTTGTCTCATTTTTTCTTTGTTCATTTGTTTGGCTTCTTAAATTCCACATTTTTCTAACTTATTTTACTTAGCATTATAGCGTCTAGATTTCTCCATGTCATTGCAAATGGCAAGATTTCAGGCTTTTTTATGCCTGAGTAATATTCCTTCATATAGACATATTACACCTCTTCTTTATCCATCCATCCATGGATAGACACTTGGGTTATTTCCATATATTGCCTAACATCTTTTCATTTCACTGTGAAGAATTCCTTACAGCATTTATTGCAAAGCAGTTCTTTTTTTTTTTAATTTTTTTTAATGTTTTTTATTTATTTCTAGGAGAGAGAGAGAGACAGCATGAGCAGGGGAGGGTCAGAGAGAGAGGGAGTCACAGATTGAAACAGGCTCCAGGCTCTGAGCCGGCAGTCAGCACAGAGCCCGACGCGGGGCTCGAACCCAAGAACCGTGAGATCATGACTTAAGTGAAAGTCGGACGCTTAGCCGACTAAGCCACCCAGGCGCCCCTGCAAAGCAGTTCTAATAGTGGTGAACTCTCTCAGCTTTTGTCTAGAACAGCCTTTATATCTTTGTACCTGAAGGTTAACTTTGACAGATAAAGCATTCTTGGCTGGCAATCTTTATCTTTCAACACTTTGAATATGCCATTCCATTATCTTCCGACCTATAGAGTTTCTGCTGAGAAATCTGCTAATAGACTAATCAGCGTTCCTTTGTAGATTTCTTTTTTCCTCTGGCTGCCTTTAAGTTTCTTTCTTTTTGACAGCTTCATTATAATAGGTCTTGGAGAGGTCTTTGTGCCTTGTAAGAATAGGGTGTTGTATTAACTTTGTGGATTTTCTGTACAGTTCCTTCCCAAGGTTTAAGAAATGCTTGGCTATTATTTCTTTAAGGAAACTCTCTGCTCACTTCTCCCTCTCTTCTTCTGGTATACTGATTATTCTTGTATTGACTTCAAAGCTATTTAAAGTGAATTTGATAGGTTTCTAAATGAACAGTTTTTAAAAAAAAACCCTATTCTCTTCTTCAAACTGATTTCTATATATCTATCCTTCAAGTCACTTATTCTTTCTTCTATCTGGCTTGCACTGTTACCTATGCTGCCATTGTATTTTCCAACTCCAGAGTTCTGTTTGGTTCTTTTTATCAGTTTAATTCTCCTTAATCAACAGCAGGAGTTCTTTACCAGTATTATTTCTGATTTTTTTTTTTTTTGGTAGCTTATTGAATTTCTTTATGACAGCTATTTTGAATTCTTTATCAGTAGATTGCAATATTCCATGCCTTTGAGTTAAGTTGTTGGAGAATTATTTTTTTATGTGACACCTATTTCCTTGATTTTTCATGATGTTCAACCACTCACTTGCAGAGTAACAAAAACCTTTCTCAGATAAAGATTTAGGTTTACTTTCTCTCTTACAATTCAACAGGCTGGCACTTTAGAAGCCTTTCTTTTGCATATTAGAAGGTGGCTATTACTCAAGCTTGTGGTTTCTCCTGCTGGGGGAGCTAGTTGCAGAGGTGGGAAAGATGTATACTTAGCATCTGGGGTTTTGGGAGGTGCCCACTGGCCCAGTAGGGAGATATTCAAGTGAGGCACTCCCAAAGGTTCATGACAGATCTGCTGAAATCCTGAAGCAAACATCAAGAACTATGTTCCTTCAGTGCCCTTTGATAATCTTGTCTGCCTCTTTCACTCTCCTCCTAGAAGTCTTCCCTTAGCAATTCAGGTGCTGCTGGAGAGAAATGGATCCCTTTATCTGTGACCCAATCAATTTGGCAACTGGGTGGTCATTTGTCACTTCTGCTTTCCATCTCCTCTGTCGGAGAGGTAGTCTTTGATGCTCCCCACATCCCAATGCTGACTTGGCAAGTTCTGTCTCCCCTGCCTTAAAATTTGTCTTTATTTCTCACTGATGGAAGACAGGACCTCTGCAAATTCTCTACCTTCCATGGACATCCATCCAGTTTTTTATTCTATCCATTCTCTTTATCCTGATTGTGTTGAATTGGGGTAGTGCAGGTTCACCAACTCCCTTGAATCCATGGCCCACACAAGGTCCTGTTTGCCCACTTTTGGATGTGCAGGTGGGTAAAAAATCCTGAATCTTTTGTTCTAATGCGCAAAAGCAATAGGGTCAGTAATGGATGTCCAATTAACTGAAAATCAAAGGAGAGAGGAAAAAATGGAATGGTTCACACAGCCATGATGCTGACCTCCAAAAGTGACTTCTGTCTTTGATTTTTCAGAGACAATATCTTCTTCACTTCGTATAATGAAAAATAATTTTTTTTAAATTTATTTCTGAGAGAGAGAGAGAGAGAAGCAGTGTGAGCAGGGGAGGGTCAGAGAGAGGTAGATACAGAATCTGAAGCAGGCTCCAGGCTCTGAGCTAGCTGTCAGCACAGAGTCCGACGCGGGGCTCCAACCCACGAACCGTGAGATCACGACCAGAGCCAAAGTCGGACGCTTAACCGACTGAATCACCAAGGCGCCCCTGAAAAATAATTTTTTATATAAAACAAACGGACTTTGAAAGTGGATGCACCAGATGATTTTACTCTATAATACAAATGAGCCCCCCGAGGTTTTTACACTTGATGGAAAAGTATGTGTCAGCCAAACCCTTCTCTAAAACCTTCCTTGCCTTAAATGATCAAAAATTGAATTTGAGTAAGATTCACTCAGTATGATAAAGAGACAGAGCGGTCATGAGAGATGGTCTCTGAAAGCAAGGAAAATAACACCTGGCTTCCAGAGTGCCGAATGGAAGAGCAAGAAGTATCACACCGAGACAGCACTGTGTTTACTAAATGGATTAACTTAATTATTTCAGGAGTATTTAGTGAACTTCTGTAGTTGGAACTGATTTTTTTCTTTATTAAAACCCCTATGGATTTCCCTCTTTGCTGCTGAGTTCAGGTGGCCTTAACTGATTACAGGAAAATAAATGCTGTTTTCATATTTAATATTATCTCTATGCTGAGAAGACCCAAGCTGATAGAATTTGGGGGCTTTTTTTTTTTTAATTTTAACTTGTAAAAATAGTACTGAAACTAATAAAATACCTGGGGAATGAAAAAAAAAGATTAAACTCTTGAAATTAGAGAATTGTTCACTTTAAGCTTTGCCACTGCCATTTTCTTGAGATATTTTCTCCTTTTCCAATAATGGAATATTCTGGAAGCTGGTACTGAGTTAAAGGAGCATAATATTAACCACTCACCTATCTATAATTATTCATGCATTTTTGTTTTGTTTTAAAATATTGCTTTTAAAAATTGTTAATAATAAGTATATTTGTTTCTGTACGGAGTTTCTTGAAATAAAGGGCATTTTGCTGTTTATCTTTAAAATGTCAATTTACTGTAATTAAATTAATGGAGGATTGTACTAATTATGGCATATTCCTATTGAATACAAAAGTAGGTAACAATCATTTTTGCACAAAGCTTATTTCATGTTTTGACCATAAACTGGTATGTTCTAGAAAAGTCTGGTGAATTAATTCAAGGGTGTTAAAAAATACTGTTGTTAGTTTCAAATAAATTAAGGATTATTCATGGCCTCAAATTAGATCCTTTGGAATAACACGTATTGATGGCTTGATTATTTTTAGCTCAGTCATGGAAAAATGCCTGAAACATTTGGAGATTATTGTCTAAGCAATTCAGAAAGCTGGCTTAAAGGTAAAAGGAATTGTTGGTTTGGATTTCCTAAGCTGCATACCTAATTATTAGGATACTGTATGTGGAGTGAAATGAACGCTTTTTCTGAGATACTGTTGAGGTCCTTAACATGGAGAGGGAAGACTCAAAAACAAAGACCATTTCTTTAACAAATTATTAGAAAATGTGCAGTTCATTATCCTTTTTATCAGTAGGAAACTGACTCCTGGAGAAGACTGATAGACCAGAAAGGGAAAGAATGCTATTATTTGTGCAATCTGTATGGCTATTACAGAGAATAGTATTGCTATCCAAACACCAGCCCACTGCTGGAAGTAATAAAGGCTTCTGCTCACTTGTTCATGATAGTCTGCGGTATAGAGTATGCTTTGTTCTGTATAACCAGCCTTACTTTATGAACGAAACCTTAATAATGCACTGATATAAAACCAGAAAATGACCAAAAATAAAATTAAGATGACAGTATAAAGTTAGAGTTAAGATTAGTATATAAAATATATATCATCAAGTCCAGGATCCACAGTCATTAGAAGTGATTAGTATTGTACCTCTTGGTGGCAAAAGCAAGGAAAGTGAATTACAGTGTCCGAGAAATAAAACCACACAATTCATGAGACTAGGCATCGTTACGGTTGGAATTGAAAACGGAGAGATGAACGATGTCACCAACATCTTTATGAAAAACATGGCATTAAGTTTCAACTGAGTAATTGTTGTAGGGACTCAAAATGCAAGCGAATACAAAGCAAATCAGCGAGGAAAATTCTACAAGGCAAGAAAACACTGTTACTTATCTAAGCAGCTTTCTGATTAGCTTGATCTAAGGATAGAATCTAACAAAATGTATATCTATCTCTTAATTCTGAGGTTTCTATGGTGCAGTCACATAAATAAGGTCCTTATTAACTTGCAGATCCCAATATCTTTATTGAAAGGTATTCTATGGGCCAAAGATTGCCTTAAACATGGCTTTAAGCAATCTTTTATGAACACTTTATGAGTTAGAATTCCATTCAGCTGGAAGTATGGACACTTACCATCATGGGGTCAGACAAGGAGCACTATTCATGTAACAGAGTGTGAGCGAGACGAGACAGCAGTTCCTCAGCAGCACTGTGCTCTTGCTCTGCAACGTTTAGCATGTGCTTTTCACCCATTCAGCCACAGACTTTTTCCCCGCACCGTCAATGTATCATGTTTAAGCAGGAAGAAGAATGCAGAAAGATGCAATCTTACTCTGTCCTTTTGAAAAATATTTCCAAGAGTCCAACCTGTTATATCTTATAATTCCTCTTTCAGTCATTTGAATTAAGTCACATACCTACTTCCAGAAGCAAGAAAGTCTGAGATGGTGGGGATTGTAAACAAAGTGAAGGGCTGAACCCTAGAAAAAGCAAAATTCTCTGAATAAGGGACAGGAAAAGAATGTATTTGTGTCTGGCATATGTATCATTTCTTGCAATCAAGCTTTAAGAAAAAATGGTGATCAGAAAGATCAAGGCTATATTTCATGTCAAGAATATAAAGTGCAGTTTTGCTATGTTGCCAGGGAAGGGGACCTGTGTGTTTGATGTACATCTAAACATAGAAAAGTGTTGATAGCCTGTCATGAAATTAAATACGCCTCACTAGGATATAGGCTTACTATGTACTCAGTCTTCTTGTGCCCAGGTTTATACTAAGGGAATAAAGGGGGATGGAACAGGAACTTGTCTCAGAAAATAGCCATGGTCCCATTTAACACCTTGAGAAAAAGTGCATTGATTATTTACTGAATATCTTAATTTATTCAGCAAATTTGTGTATAATTTACATAAAGCTTGTGCCTGTTGCCTCTTTGTGTCACCCATTACACTTGGTATGTACCATGTGTATAGAGTATTATTGTTTGCTAGGAGAGATTCCTATGTACAGGTAGCTATTAAAATCTACAAAACATGATGAATACCATAAACTGTATCAGTATATATTAGGAAAGGCCTGATGTAACTGCATGAGATTTGTATTTAATTCCTGGTTATGGAGATAGAAACAGTAAAACTGAAGATGACCTAGGTAGAGGAGTGTGATGGTTTAAAGGCTTTGGAGCCAAAACTCCTAGGTTCAGTTTATATCTAGATAAGCCACTCTCCACCGGTACTGTCTTGCATAGAGACAAAGCCAGCCTCACAGGGTGTGTGTGTATATATATATATATATACTTTTATAAATTTTATAAATTTGTATATGTATAACAGGCTAGTTATACCATTATCAACTACTGTATGATGGTTCTGATTTTCAAAACGTATAGATTAAAAAAATCTGTTAATTTGATAATACATGTTTGCAAAGAAATAGCTCTGGATCTGTTTGTACTTTTATCATCTAAAACCCTTAATCTTAATTAAAGGTCAAATATCTCTGTTGCCCAGGAAATATTGAACATTTTAGGGGGAAAATAACATGAAGATGTATAATATAACATATTCTTATTTGCATAGTTAAGTATGCAGTGAATTTTGAATAGACACATCTTAAAAAATTCAACATTGCTATCTGTGTTTACTACAGTGTGGCACATTGAATAAGCAAACTCAAAAACCTTATTGATCATTCTCCTATGATATTTGGCTTGCAGATATCCTGGATGATCTGCATAAAATTTCCAGTTTAAATGCTAGTTTAAGTATTTGAAAATTCTTTACAATAAGCTGAGTTAAATACATCACCCCTTGTCCTCGAAACTTTGAATTAAATTGGACTGGAAGCCCCCTTAAATCATTAGCTTACTGTAACATGTTAAAATAGCCTTGCAAATTTAATACTGACTTTTGATAAGGCCTATTTATTTATATCCCTTGAGAAAGTTGATGATTTTAATAGAGTAAAGTATGTTGATAATTTCTAAGTACAGTTCTTTGTATAGACTTGATTATGATATACAAAATAACAATTACATGTAGTTTTAGCTAATGTTTTCTAGTGAATGGATAATTCTTGGAGTAGGAATGTGACTATCCCTAGAAAAAAATCTTTTTTCAATAAAAATTTATCATTTGTGAACAGATAACTCAGTAATGAATCATGTCTTAAATTCTCAAAATGGGTTAATTATAATGGAAGCCAAAAATTAGGTAAAAGTAAATTTCATTTACAGCTATTCTTTGGTTACCTAAAATGAGAGATGACATGAGTATTATCTACAGAAACCTCATTATGTATTAGTTGTGATAAAATTGATCAAGTTTAGGTTTTGTGACAATCTTACACCTGTAAGGAAATGAAAGGATTAAATCATTGAAAACTATCATTACATTAGTGTTGCTTTGAGGGACACTTGCTGTTACTACCAGAACAATTGTTGTAGCCTGCTTGGTACAGTCCTATATAACAGGGGCATGTGGTTCCATTAGATATTTAAGTTTTTCAAACAATAGTTCTCTCAGGGATAAAGAAATGTTTTAGTTGATTCACACAACACATGTTTGTGAGCAGTAATTATATTCTGGGTACGGTGCTAAACTCTGTTTTCACTGAAATTGGTTAATGGTCATAACCAGAGGAAATAATAAATTTCTCCTGTAAGCTCCCAAAGCATGGACAATTAGTTGGTGGTTTTTTATTTGATTTTTACTGGGACAGAGATTCATTCTGACTGTTATCGATTCCGTGAAACTTTTATAAAATCCCATTTAGGGATTTGACAAGAAGCTTCTCTATTATGAAGCTATGATACATGATTTTGCAATTCTGAAAAAAATGCATGTTGGTCTCATCCATCTCATCCACTTTGAACAGTTCGAAACTATGTCAATGTGCTTTTTTCCTTTGACATTTTATGTAATTACATTTTCTGCCTTGGGGTGTGTTGGTTGAATGTTAAAGGTTGAACTGGAAAATATTTAAGGGAAAATTTTATAAAAAGTAAATATTCAGTTTTGATATTTAAAGCAGAATTTTTCAGTAAAAGCTCAGCTTGAAATCTGAGATTAGTAGCGAAAGAAAGGATTTCCTAAATTCACTTAGCTTTCATTTACTAGATAATGAGTGAAGACTAAAAAACTATAGTTTGAATTCTTCAAAGTACTGAAAGGACATCTCTTTGTGCATGTAAACTAAATTTTCTGCATTAGATAAAAGAAGGAAATAATGCTGAAGAACTAAATAACCCAAAAAAGCCTAAAGCTTGACCCTCCAGTTTTTAGCGGGCTGTAGGGAGAAATCAACAGGAGAGAAAAGAGGAAGGATATGCAATGGGCACCGTGCCAGTGTCTCCAGGATTTGAACCCAGAACTGGTGGGGATACCTTAGAAATATCCTAATTATCCAAGTTAGTATGGAAACAGAGAGTGACAACATTCTCCCTGTGGCACACTTGACTTAGTCATTGGGTTATTACCAGAATGACATGCGATGATAGTCAACATTTATGTAAAGGAGACTGAATTACTCTTTGTCTCTGGAACCTGTGAGCAGTAGGCAAGGAAGCCACGGGTCACCATATGCCCCATTTTGGAGACCCTGAATATCTGTCTGGGAGGACTGGTAGCCTAGATAGAGGTGCGGCAAAAACTTTGAGATAGTAGGAAATGGCTGGAGGCAGAGACCATACCTGACATTCAGGTAGAACCAGCTGCAATTCAGCATTTGCCCACTTATCCCTGACACTCAGGTGGAACCAATTACATGAGCACCCATCACTCGAACAACTAATTCAAAAGAGATGAGAGAAAATACAAAAGAGCCCTGAAGGGATCTAAGGCTCCCTCTCTTAAGCAACGAGACTCCAAAGAACAAAATTCTACTCCAAATACTTAAGTCGGTCTTGGAAAAGTGAAAGTAACAGACTCAAATTTAAAACATTTTTACTAGAGAAACCCAATTAAGATAATCATTTGGGAGTATATTTTCATCCCTCTTGTCCCAAAGGGTTGAAGACATACAATAGTTTAGAAGCAATAAACCATCAGACAATTATATTTTTGTTGCTTATTTGAGAAATTTTCTAACCTTTTAAGCATTTGTAAAAATTCCTATGAAAAAACTAATTTTATTAATGTACTTATATACACAGCATATATAAAATCTTGATAAATAGGAGTTCCAAAAACCTAAAGTATTTTAAAATGTCATAGATATTGGGGCACCTAGGTGGCTCAGTTAGTTAAGCATCTGACTCTTGGTTTTGGCTCAGGTCATGATCTGGTGGCTTCATAGGTTTGAGCCCTGCACTGGGCTCTGTCCTGGCAGCATGGAGCCTGCTTAGGATTCTCTTTGAAAATAAATATTCAATAAACTTAAAAATTTGTCATAGGTATCCATTAAAGTTTCATTTGCTTCAAAGAATGGACTAAGTGAAATTGCTTTCCAAAAGGAACTGAAGATGCCACAATGCCTAACATTTGGTGCTGATTTGGGCCTATGGGGTGGGGAGTTGGAAATAATCCAATTTTCTCTGTCAGCAGTTGACATTGTATGAGGTTGGCAAAATAGTCTGAAAGAACTATTGCATACAACTGTAGGAATTCAAAAGGAACAGATGCTCAAAAGTAAAAGACACATGAGTGTATAAAATAAGTTGAATACCCAATGTTCCATTTGGCATTCTATTTAATTTTTATTTTCTTCTAACTTGTTATTTCCCATACGATTGTTTTATTCACTAAGCCACAACCTCATGGAAATCTGCCTGTCAATTTTTTTAATTATGGGGGAGAAATCAAAAATCTTAGGGTAGGTATTGCTTCAAAGGGGAATTTTCATGTTTCTAAAAGAATGCTTACATAAAATACATCTGTATACAGTGCATATAAAAATCATTATGCAGCTATTCCTCATACTAAGGAGATTCTTAATAAGGGATATTAAGAAAACTTAAATTCAAAGTTACTTGATTCTCAGTCATGTAAATTTTATGCTATGAAATGTTTAGATAACAGAATTTGAGCTATACTTGAGAATGAATAGTCTCTGAATTTTCCTGCATAAGCGTCAATAATCTATTTCTTATTACAGGATTTTCAAGGTTATCATTTTCTATATAAAGAGGCTTAAAAACAATGAGAATGAAGATTTAAATTAAATGCCCCAAAGAGGTGGCTTGTGGTGACCTATATGAGTGTAAAATCCACTGTAAAAATAATTTATTCTGTCAAAGTGAGATTGCATTTGTCTCCTGCCTATTGTATTTCCTGAGCAGTTTGTATTATTTAAAGATAAGAAAAAAAGTTTAGGATTTTTTTTTTTTTTTTTAGATTCAAGACAGGCATAAATACCTTATCTATAATGAAAGCATTTAATACTTACTGTAAGTTCATTCCACTTAAAATATTATAAGCCTTTTGCTTTTTCATGCATAAAACCAGCTTATGTAGGAGGTGAATCAGTGCAACTGATATCCTGAATGCATCAAGGTTCCAGAAATAACAGCTGCAACAAGAGGGAAAAAAAAAAAGGGTAGATGAAAAGAAAGGAAAAGGAACTTCCATTCATATTTTGTGACAGGCACATCTCTGTTAGCTTATATGGCCTAAAATGAATAACTACTGCAAAGAGATTTGGACTGATGAATCTAAAATTTGAGAGTACTTGACATACCTGGGAAAGCAGCCATGTGAAAGATGAAAATAGCCAACTCTGAGTTCAGCTCCACTGAAGAATAACAGAATCAGTCATGGAGGATGAGTCAGAGGCATATTTATTTCAGTGTGATATTATTGTCACACAGGAGTCATTTATTTGCCAATAAAATTATTCCTGGGGTTTATAATTTTACTCTTGTACTACTTGGTTTATGTTTTTTTAAATCATCTGTCTGCAAATATGAAACTAAAATTAGATACATATTGCACTTGGTTAACATGTACATACTAGAAAGAAGAAAAGACTTCTGTTTTGCCTAATGTTATGTTGAACAGCTTCGAATTGGGGAACTGTTGGAATTTTTCTTAGTTTGGCTTTCATTTCCTATAAATTTGGTTTACTCTGTCACTCAAAAATGCAAGATTGGGGTTTACTAAATTTTGGGGGGAGTGGCCTTGTTACTGACTTTTTAATCCCTAAAGAGCCTACTGTCCTTGAAAATGTGATTTTTAATCAAAGGTTTACCCTCAGCTAACTTGGGGTTTACTCCCAGTCAACAACCCTGGTTTACAAGATGGTGTAATGGGACAATCTATGGTTAATTCCTCATTCCCAGGTCAGAAACAACCTGTTTGAAATCCCAGTTCTGACTATTAACAGCTGTGTATTTTAATTCTTCTGATCTTAGAGAAATAAATACTTTATATGTTTAAATATAAACTACTTTAAAGAATTATAGTGAGGATTTAAATGAGATCATGAACATAAAGAATTTAGCCAAATACTTAGCAATGAAGTATTTAAACTTCGTGATTATGTTTTAAAATGTAATATAAGAAATTTAGATAAGCATGTAGGTGACAAACAAAAGGATGAGGATAATAAAATATTTACCATTCAAAGAATACATTAAAAAAAAAGTGGCAACCTTTCGCAACAAGACTGTAATAGCGTTCTATGGGACTAAGAATGGATGTCCAGGCAAAAATTTTAACAAGGATTACAAATATTCACAAAGGAAAGGGCACCTGGGTGGCTCAGTCGGTTAAGCTTCCAACTTTGGTTCAGGTCATGATTTCACAACTCATGAGTCTGAGCCCCACGTTGAGTTCTGTGCTGACAGGTTGGAGTCTGGAAACTGCTTTGGATTCTGCCACTCTCTCTCTCTCTCTCTCTCTCTCTCAAAAATAAACAATAAAAAGCAAATATTCCCAAAGGAACAAATCATTAACAAGCCCAAAGACATCACAATTTATAAGAAATGAGATACCATCCAGCTGGAGCGTAGTAGAGCAAAACAATGGCATGTGGTTTGACTTCTTAAAGTAGGACATAATACATAAATATTGGTAAAGTTTTAAATATTTCATTTCTTAAATACCAAATTATATTTTAGGCATTTAATGTCTGAAAATGTTTGAATTCCTGTAATGTCTAAGAGAAGTAAAGCTTGAGATTATCTTAAGTAAAATTTTCCGATAACCAAACAAGCACTCTCCCAGGCACCAAGGCGGCTCAGTCAGTTAAGTGTCCGACTTTGGCTCAGGTCATGATCTAAAGGTTTGTGGGTTCAAGCCCCGCATCAGGCTGTGTGCTGACTGCTTCTCTCTCAAAAATATGCATTAGTTTTTTTTTTTTTTTTTAAGAAAACAAGCACTCTCCTACCCTGCTGGTGAGAAAGCAAATTTTTAAAATCTTTTTGGTCCAGCAGCTCACTTCCAGGAATGTAGCCTAAGGATATGCCCAACAAGGGGCAGCTGGCTGGCTTAGCCGGTAGAGCATGCAACTCATGATATCAGGGTCATAAGTTGGAGCCCCATGTTGGGCAGAGAGACTGCATACAGACCTATGTAGTATATACAATCAGAGTTCCCCTTTGAAAGATCTATATGCCCAACAGTACAAAAATACATATGCACGATTACTCATTCTAGCATTGTTTTTGAAACTGTAATTTCTTTTATGATTTTCTTTGGATAATGGTTGAGAAAAATGGTACATTCATGCAGGGCAGTACTACACTTCTTTAAAAGAATGAGGAAGAAAAAATAATGAGGAAGATTCTATGAAGGATGTCCAGGATAAACTAAGTGGCAGGTGAAAAAGCAAAGTAAGAAGAGTATTTTTAGTGTGATTTTTGTAACAAATAAGAGGAAACAAGAAAGTATAAATATCTGCATTTTTGTGGAACAGAATTCATGAAGAATAAAATGAGCCTAGGAAGATTGGTGACTTACAGGGAGAGAACAAAGCAGAAAGGAAGAAATGTGGGGAGGGGGTAAAGACACTTCTCTAAACATACCTTTGGTGCAGTTCTGACTTTGGAACCATGTTAATCGTTCATGCACTCAAACATGATTTTTAAAAATCAACTAGATTAGGTAAAAATCCTAAAACCACAAAAATCAATAAACTGAACCATGTTTCACATGTCCTCACTGAACAGAGGGAAGGAAAAAAACCCTGACTTTTGAATATCATATAGACACAAATACTGAATTCTAGTTAGTAAGGTGTACTTTTTTAACAGTTCACAAACTGTTTTCTGGGATTAAGCAAGTTAGTAAATACAGATGTCTGAAATTACTCTCAAAAGGTATAAAAATTTTAAGTGAATGTGTGTGTACTGAAAGGGCAAATACAAATGAAAAAGATTAATTCTCCCTATTGAAAATAAGTGACTTTCCTTCTCCCTTTTTGTAAAGCATGAACTTTAGACAACTTGTAAGTGCATTCTCAGTATCCTTGAAAGGTAAGTAAAATTTTTTAGAAGATAAATAAGCCTCTTGTCAGCTTTCAGCTCCAGGAATAATCTTTCTTAAAGACCTAGGAACCATCTCTGAAATGTAATCATCTAGGAAAAGAGCTCTCCCATTTTCTGTGGAAGGGTAGGAGTCTAACTTGAATGGGTCCCTTGCTCCAGGCTGCAGAAGTCTTCTTTCAGCCTAAGCAATTTCTTAGCAGGTTGCCTGTGAAGGCATCACATTTGAGATTAATGCCTCTTCAATGAAACGTTCTTTCTCTTCTACCTTTGTAAAGAGGTTTTCTGGAATGAGAGATTTTCTTTGTAATTATATTTCCTCAACACCAGAGAAACAGAGGAGAGAAGCAAAAGCAAATGTGGTAAAGTGATAACATTTGAGGAATTTGGATAAAGATAATAGGGAATTCTTCATACCTTCTCATTCAGCCTGAAACTATGTCAAAATAAGAATATTAAAGTGGCACTTTGGGCTCAGGTCACGATCTCGTGGTTCATGAGTTCAAATCCCACATCAGGCTCTCTGCTGACAGCATGGAGCCTGCTTGGAATTCTCTCTCTCTCAAAAATAAACATTAAAACAATTTTTAAAAAAGAGATTAAAGAAGAGAGTAAAACAGAGTAAAGAAAGGTAAAGAACAGGAGCAAAGAAAAGTCGGCAGCCTCAGGCTACTTTTATTTGGGAAATCTGGTGCTTCGACCCTCCTTTGGGAGTTTTGTTCTACTTGTCACACAAAAGAGACCTCACGCCTGGTCTATAACAAATTTATCCACCTTGTCAGGTTACTGCTTAAGAAAAATTAATGGAAACTTTTCAGAACTATAGATTTCTTAGCTCCTATCACTATAATAGGGAACAGTTTACTCCATCTGTGACAAATCAAGATGTAATTTCCAAAAATGAGAAATTATCATAGAAAATTTAGAAATAATGCAGTATGCAATAGTTAAGCAAATTCAGCAAATCTGTTATTTCTAAAGGCAAAAAAATTAGTAAGTAACCCTTAATATAATAAAATTAAAATGTCCAGAAGATACCAACTTCTGAATTAAAATGTTAGAAGTTCTTAATAGTTTAATTAAACTTTTGATGTTAAAAACAACTACTGTTGGATGCTTGGGTGGCTCAGTCATTTGAGCCTCTGATTCTTGATTTCAGCTCAGATGACGATCCCGGGTTCATGGTATCGAGCCCTGCAACGGGCTCCATGCTGAGTGTGGAGCCTACTTAAGATTCTCTCTCTCTCTCTCTCTCTCTCTCTCTCTCTCTCTCTTTCTGCCCCTCTCCCTCTAAAATAAAAACAAATATTTTAAAAAACGAGTATTGAGATTCAATGGAAGAGAAAAAACTTGCAGATAAATTGCCTAGCCTAAAAATGTTTTTCAAAAAATTAAGAAAAAGCTAGGTACATCATGAATGCATAAAATAAATATAGATGCTGGTCTATATTATCCTTTACTGCCATAAAAAATACACAAATGTGACCAAATTTTAAAATGTATCAGAACATACACATACAGACCATAAAGTGGCACCATTCACAGTACAAAGAAATGTGAACAAATGTAAAGGAGTAAATCGTAACTGCGTAAAATTAGCTATAGTATATACTGCATCACTGTAGTAATTTCATAGCCACCTCCTGGTGCTGTTGGGTAGGCTCAAGTATTGCAAGGATCTGATTAAAATGCCGTGTGACACTAATTATTTCTGCATGAGCAGTTTGTCTCTTCAGTAAACTGCATATTGCAGTAAAAAGGGATCTCTCATGGTTCTCGTGTATTTTTCATTGTGTTTGGTGCAAAGCCATAAACCTTGAATAACACCATGGGAACCATACAAAGTGCCTCTAGTGATGCTGGAAGTGCTCCCAAAAAGCAGAGAAAAGTCATGACATTACAAGAAAAAGTCGAATGCTTGATGTGTACCATAGATTGAGGTCTGCTTCTGAGGTTGGCCACCATTTCAGGATAAATGAACTCACTATAAGGACCATTGTTAAAAAAATAAAAAAAGGAATTGAGGAAGCCATTGTTGCAGGTACATTAGCGGGAGCAAAAACTGCACTTTTTGCAAAATACCTTTTTATCTTGTAATGAAAATATAGCTTTTACGTGGGTACAGGATTCAAGAAAAAGTAAAGTCACCATATGACAGTTTAAGGGCAAAGGAAGGTGAAGGATCCAAATCTGGAGAATTTAGTGTCAGCAAAGAGTGGTTTAATTTCAGATCAAAAAGTTTGGCCTAAAAACTGTCAGGGTAACGGGAAGTGCTTCTGTCAACCAAGAGACAGCAGACAAGTTTCCAGATACCATTAAGAAAATCATTGAGGAGAAAGGACATCTGCCCGAACAGATTTTTATGGCAGATGAAAGTCACGTTGTCCTCATAGGGTTCTGGTTAGCCAGAGGCATTGTCCAATAGCAAAAGAACTTGAAAAGGTAGTCCCTCACTTCAAGGTACTTCCTGACTTCAGGGACAAAGCAACCAGAAAAACAACCCAGAAAAGTGTTCTTGTCTAGGACTTCTTTTTGTATAACCCAAACACTAGCAGCTGGTATTTACCTTTTCTTTTTAGGGCTCAGGGATCAGCAGCTTTATAGATAAGGTCAGTCCTGATTGTAAATCCAACTGCATTTGCATAGAATAGTAGAGTCAGCTTATGCCTTCCTGCTTTAAATCATGGTACTTACTTCTCTTCCTTATATGTTCTTTGTGACACTCCCACCCACACCCCTAGATTAGGAAGCTGTTGAAATGGTTTTCTTGCCCCCAAACACAAAGTCTCTTATTCAGTACCTGGATCAGTAGGTCCTAAGAACCTTTAAGGCTCATTACATATGGTATTCTATGGAAAGGATTGTAAATGCTATGAAAGAGAACCTTGATAGAACATCATGCAAGTCAGGAAGGATTATACCATTGAAGATGTTGTTATAGGAAAAACCATGAAAACCATCAAGCCTGATACTAATTCCTGCTGGAGAATATGGTATCCAGATGTTCTGGGGATGAGCACTGGGTGTTATATGGAAACCAACTTAATAAACTATTTGTAAAAAAAAAAAAAAAAAAAAAAAAAAAAAAAATTCACAGGACTTATGACAGAGCCAACCAAGGAAATCCTAAAAGAGATTGTGGATATGGTAAAACAAAATAAAAATATGGGGGTGAAGAGTTTCAATATCTGGAACTTGGAGAAACTCAAGAGCTAATTAACAGGAGACGACCTGATGCAGGTGAGTTCTTCTGAACCCAGTGCCAGATGAACCCAGTGCCAGATGATGAAGAAGATGTAGAAGAAGCAGTGCTCGGCAACACATGGACATTGGACAATCTGGCAGAAGGTTCCACTTATTTAAGACTGTTTTTGGCTTATTTTATGATGTGGGCCCTTCTAGGATATAGGCATTGAAACTAAAGCAAACAGTGTCCTATAGCTTCAGAGAAGTGAAAAAGCTACCAAGCCATAAATTTTGATATCTTTCCATGAAGTTACACTTAGTATGCCTGCCTCACTTCCCTTCTCTTCTACCTCTTGCACTTCTGCAACCCCTCCTCTTACTCCTCAACCTATTTAATGTGAAGACATTTATGATGATCCACTTCCACTTAGTGAAAAGCAAATAATTATGCCATACAGTTCATAAACTCATTTGTTGCAGATGTCTTTAATTAAAAAATCTAATAATTGTATGGCAAGAACTATAGGCGACTTTTTTGTGTTATCATCCTGACTGCCTAAGTATTCATCATGTAGGACATCATGAGTAAGATTTGTAGGGAAGCGGATAGCCTATCCTCACATAAGTGTAAGTTGAGTTACATTTAATAACTAAAGTTAATATTGTGTTTTCTTACTGTTCTACGACTTTGTTTGAAGAACGCTATTACCATATAGTATGTCCCCCACCCCATACCACCTGGAGAAACTGTATCAGTCTATCATCACAGGTAAGTGATTTTTCAAAAAAGAAATTAACATTTTTTCCTATGCTATACTATAAATATGACTGTCATACTGCATGCCACAAAACTTTCATAATAATTTATTTTTAGTACAAGGTAGGCTACCATGAAGCTATCATAAAGCATTAATATTGCTACTTCTCTGTTAGCAATGAATGAGTCATTACACCTGTAAATATTAATTTATTTTTCACAAGATCTTTCCATTTTTGATGTTTAGTGTTAGTAATACTTAACATCTACGGTGTTTTGTATCATCTAGGACAATATTGATGCAGGTACTGACAGGCGATTCATATTGTAAACAAATGACATAAACTTACAGCATCAATGAATATAGAACTGTCAATGCAGTTTCTTTATGATTCTAATAGTGTTTTCTTTTCTCTAGAATCCAGTTTATGATACATATAACATCGAAAATATATGTTAATCTATTGTTTATGTCCATAATGCTTCCAGTCAACAGTAGGCTATTGGTAGTTAAGTTTTGGAGGAATCAAAAAGCTTGTGGGGAATTTTGGCTGTGCAGGAGTCAGTGCCCCTAATGCTGCTTTGTTCAAGGGTCAGTTGTACCAATAGATAACTATATCTACCAGGAATGCTTTTTCCTATCATCATACATGTCAGCTTTTACAAATTCAGCATTCCAGGGTTACGTGCCCACTGTTATTATGGAGTGGATAATCTTAAATGATGTATATTCCTCACCAGCAATAATGGTGTTTAAATATTACTTTTTGTCTCACTAGTTAATCTCAATTCAAACAATCTTTACTTACTAAACTTACAGGAACAGCAAAATGTTAAGCATCAAGATAAAGACAAAAGCCACAACTTTTATTACCTTCCTTTTCCTCTAACACTACTATCTTCATTAACTGTCTGCCAAAAAGAATTCTAAAAGTATGCAAACAGTAATGTTATAAAATAATAGTAACTAACATGTTAGGAGATTTGCTACATGCCCTACACAATGTCATGGACATACATTTATTTTGTTTCTTGCAGCAGCCCTGAAAGTCATCTTTCCAGTTTATAAATGAGCTGTGAAAGCTCAGCAAGTTTAACTTTTCCAAGAATAAAAAGCTAGTAAATGAATAGGTCAGTTTAAATCTAGGATTACCTTATTTCAAAGTCTGGAAAAAATATCTGTAATGGTGTTTCTCAAACTGGATTATCATCTGCACCAGAAAAGACAAAAACTTATTTGTCCACTTCCTCAATATTGCCAAGATACAAAACGAGTCTATTCTATATGCACACAAGTTAAATTGTTAGCCTCTATTCAGTAGTGTTTAGTATCTTCTTGATAATGCGATATGTATTACATGTACATTAACTCATTTAATATCTAGAGCCACCCTGAGGGAAATATGGCATCAATTCAAGCTTCTAGACTAGGAAACTGATTCTCAGAATGGGGAGATAAATTGGCCAATTTCATACTGACCCTAGGTGGTGATAAAAGAACAAATAGCAAGTACAGTATTTTGTTGATCCAGATACACTACTAAAACTTTCCAAGAAGTAGAAACTTCAGTTAATGAATGGGTTGTTTACTCTATGTCATTTGTTTTCTTTTTTTGAATTATTTTTAATGTTTTATTTGAGAGGCAAAGAGGACAACAGAGAATCTGAAGGTTCTACTCTCTGAACTGTCAGCACAGAGCCTGATGCAGGGTTTGAACTCACCAACTGTGAAGTCATTACCTGAGCCACAGTCAGATGCTTAACAGACTGAGCCACCCAGGTGCCCCCTATGTCATTTGTTTTCAAACCTGACTGCACAAATTGGCCTGAGATCCACTTGCAGAAATTCTAATATAATTGATCTGAGGTGTTTTCCGGGCATCAAGATTTTTAAAGCTCCTCAGATAACTCTGAGGTACAGTCAAGTTCTACCCCATCTCAAAAATCATCATCTCCTTCATCTTTCTAATTAGTTAGCCAATTACCTTAGGCACTACAGAAAATATACCAAGTTATATACCAGAAGCAAATAGGTTATCTGATGCTACACGTTTATTTCACATATTATTGCTACATCAGCCAAACCAGAAGAAAGCATAAGTCATTTTCACAAAGAACCACTTCTTACCCACTTGATATTGACTGATGTGTGCTCCCCAGTAGGAGGTCTGTCTTCAGAGGAAAACTCAGTTGTGATATAAATTACCCAGTAATTTGCTTAATCGGTCATTATTACCAATTTGTTTGAACCACAGGGCTTATCTGTGCTTGCAAAATGAGGGATAAGAGACAAGCCAAATGACTACCTGAGCAGGCAGGACACAGGGGGCTGTGAAACTGTATTGAGTCATAGAATCAGAAGCTGGATGGTCATCCATCTTGCAGATGAGTAAACAGAAATATGATGCAGTTAACGGGCCAGGTTTCATACAGTGCTTCCACCAGTAATAAAATACTAAGTAGAACAACCACTATTGCAAAGTAAGTTTCTGCCTGTGTGGCCTTCCATGGCTTTTCAGCTTTGTTCTTCTTGCCTCCCTCACCCAAGGCTCAGATGGAATAAAGAGGGACCAACCACTTGTACGTGTTAGCATGTAGCAAAGGGCAAATGAGCCATCTTCTAAGAAAGGTGAGCCACCTCACTCTTAGATTGATTTTGTGACATTAGGCAGGGAAGCAATCTTGAGAAAGAAAAAGACTGGATGTATTAAACTTTCTGATTTTTAAACTATATTACAGAGCCACAGTAATCAAATAGTGTGTTCTTGGCCTAAACACACTTATATAATGGAACAAAATAGCCCAGAAATAAGCCCATACACATATGGTCAACTGGTTTTCAGCCAAACAGCAAAGAATATACAATGGGAAAAAATAATCCCTTCAATAAATAGTGTTAAGAAAACTGGAGTGCCACAGCAAAAGCAAAATAAATGTGACACCATCAAACTAAAACACTTCTGGTCAGCAAAGGAACCATTAACAAAATGAAAAGGCAACCTGTGGAATGGGAGAAAATATCTTCAAACCACATATCCAACAAGGGGTTAATGTTTAAATATACAAGAAGCTCATACAACTTATTAGTAATAAGCCAAAGTAACCCTATTAAAAAACAGCAAAGGGACCTGAATAGACATTTTCCCACAGAAGACCTCCAAATGGCCAACAGATGCATGAAAAGATGTTCAGCATTACTCATCCTCAGGGAAATGCATATTAAAAATCACAGTGAGCTATCACCTCACACCTGTTAAGATGGGCCACATCAAAAAGACAAAAGATAATAAGTGCTGGAGAAGATAAGGGAAAAGGAAAGGGAACACTGTACACTGTTGGTTGGAATGTAAACTGGTATAGCCACCATGGAAAGTAGTATGGAAGTTCTTCAAGAAATTAAAAAATAGAGCCAACATATGACCCAGCAGTCCCCGTTCTAAGTGTCAGTGGATCAATGAAGTAAGAAAAATCACACACACACAGACACACACACGAATATTATTCAGCCTTAAAAAATAAGGAAATCGCGGCACTTGGGTAGCTCAGTTGGTTGAGTGGCCAACATCACCTCAGGTCATGATCTCATGGTTCCTGAGTTTGAGCCCCCACCATAGGGTTTTCTCCTGTGAGCATGGAGTCAGTGCTGATCACACTTTTGGTGCTCTGTGCCCCCACCTTGTTGCATCTCCCCTGCTTGTGCTCTCTCTCAAAAATAAATACACGTTAAAAAAAAAAAAGGAAATCTTGTCATTTGTAGTAACATGGATGAAAAAGGAGGGCATTATGCGAAGCGAAGTAAACCAGACAGAAAAAGACAAATACTAAATGATATCATATGTGGAATATTAAAAAAATAACCCCAAATTTCTAAAAGCAATAAACACTGGTTGCCAGGGGATGGAGGGAATAGGATAAAGCGGTGCAAACTTTTGGTTACAAGATGCATAAAGTCTGAGGATCTAATGTATAACTTGGTGAGTATAGTTAATAATGCTGTAGCACATAATTGAAATTTGTTTAGTAAGTAGAACTTAAAATGTTTTTACCAAGGAATGAAAAAGGTAAACATGTGGGGTGATGGATGTGTTAATTAACATGACGGGGAAAGTCCCTTCACCATAGATGTGTATGTATGTATATATGTATACACACACACACATCAAATAATCAAGTTATAGTCTTTAAATATCTTACAACTATGGCAATAAAATCTTGATAAAGATGGGAAAAGACATTTCCACAAAGTCAGGAATTGTATTTTATTTGCTGCTTTTAGACCTAGTTCTTTGAATAGTGCCTGACACATAGTAGGGGTTAAATACTTTTTCCATTTCCCCAAATTGTATTTTGTCATCATCTCTAGGTGCCCTCCATTTATTTTACTCTGTTTACATTTCTTCCTTTGACCAACTATCCTTTTTTTTTTTTTTTTTTTGAGATTTCTATTCTTTTTAAAATCCTTTCTGGGTTTTTGTCTGCTTAATGTATTCATACACTTACGCTGTCTTTAATCTTAAATACTGTAGTTACTCTAATAGAAATTTCCATTTCACTTTTTCTAGTTAAAAATTATTAGTAAAGTATATGCTTCTGCTTTTATATATGGTAGAGGATACAAACATATTTTAAGAGAAAGTAGCTTCCTTCCATTAACTGAAAATATAGTTGGGTAAAATACAGAAGAAATAGGAAACTATTTGCTTAAAAGTGGTAGTTCTGTTACTCTAGGCAACATAGACTGAGAAGAGACAGCTCTGTGTAGGCTGATTTAATTTCTTTACCTTTATGGTAAAGAACATACTTTTCTCCTTATTCAGTCTTCTTTTCCATATAGAAGAGAATTTTGCTTTAGTTTTGGTTTGAAATTATAGAGAATAAGACATGTCCGAAAGACAAGAGAATATTGTATTGAACATCAGGGACCCAACACCTAGTTTTAATGACAACTGCCTCAAAACCAATCTTGTTTCATTCATACCTGCACCTACTCCCCTTGCTGGATGATTGTGAAGCCAATCCCAAATTTCATTTTATTCATAAATAGACCATTTTAAAACTACACTAATGTCATTGTCGCACTTCTGTAAAGGAAACAAGTTCTTAATATCAAAATCTATTGTTCCAGTTGTCTTAATTTTTTGGTATTTACTTGAATCAGAATACGAAAATGTTTTTATATTTGTACATCTCAAGACTATTGACACATGCTTAATTTCTAAAACTAGAAATTTATTCCTTTTAACTGTCAGACTTTTGTCTCCACTTCTCCTGGAGAACATATTTGGTTCTAGGCATAAAATTAAGATACCAGTGTAGGATTTCTTCAAGCAATCATTCCTGCCTCACTGGTTTATAGTTAAAGGCTTAAACCAAGCAGGTAGAACTTGTTACTAATCACTCACACACCATAGTGGTCATTCTAAGTACAGTACCGCCCCAAATGCATAGCTCCTACCTACAGTAATAGTGATTCCCATACCATAGCGATTCTTGGGCTGCCTTTTTACCAGCATGGCTGCTATTCAGTAAGCAGTTATTCTATTGTAATGACAATATTTATTCAGTATCTACTATTATAGCTTTATAGGATTTTTTCCCTGTTATTTTGGCAAGGAAAGGCAGTCAATAGCACACTGTAACTGCAATGATTGGAAATAACTCTTGAAATGTCAAGGACTTTTTCTTTATACAATAATTAGCAGATCAAATGCCAACAAGTACATTTAATAAGCCTGATATTTTGTATTTGGACCATAGCCAACAACATCAGTAAATGTAGTCACTAATGATCCCATAGCAGCATAATGGTGAATTGAAATGTTACTTATTCAGGTGTATTTTAATGGCCTAACAGTAACCTCCACTATATATGGTGTATGTACCAAGTACTGAAAAAATTACACTGCCCGTAGTTTGCTAAATAACAGGAAAGTATTTAGAAGTAAATTTCATGTGATTTTAGCTTTTGCCTTAAAATATTGTTTGATATAATTATATTACACTACCATCAGTATTCAAGTTTTTTGAATTCACATTCATTGCTTCAGAAAATATGAACATTGATTAAATCATTAATTCAGTGAATATTTATATAATGCTAACAGTATGCCAGATAACCATTTTAAGGAGTAGGTATAAACCAGACACAAAACCAAAAAACAAAAATCTCTGCCTTTATGGAGTCCCCTTTAAATCACCCTCCCAAAGGAAAATAGGAAGGGAGAGTTTTCACTGACATTTCTGAAAAAAAAATTCAGTGTATTTATTAAATACCTAACATGTCCCAGGGGGTGGGCTAAGCAGCAGGGACAGTGAAAGGAGTTGGAAACCTTCTTCCCTCTAGAATGATTTGAGAAGTTAATGGAGATAGAGATAAGAGGCAGACCAGGCAAAGGAAAGGGGTAATAGCAGAAACCTCAAGTGAAAACCAAAGGCAGTGTTGGTAAATGAAAATATTTACTAGAAGATAATGAAAGAAAAGGAAATAGAGCATAAAAGGATATGGAGACAGAACTTCCCCACCTTATTTTGGTGATAAACTCTTGGACAAATAGATAAGATTGATTTAGCTTTTAGTTTGCTATAGATTGAACTGTATGCCAAGCTATTAAGAGTAACAAGTTCAGATTGCTAAGGCTAGGAGCTGAAATGCCCTTTAGCAACTAGGAAAGTCAAAGCAACAGTGTTGAAAAACGGTTTACTCAATCAAGCTGATGCAGAGTTGAGCTAAATCAAAATTTATAAGGCTCTCACAAATGGATTTGGATTCTATAATTCAAAGTTTATGAATATTAATATTTATCTCTTTCATGATTTTTCTGTACAATTCTTACAAGTCGGTATTTGAATCAGAGAAAAAAATGTTTAAGTAATTTTTGTATTTTATCATCTTTTTCTCCCCCTTCATGAAAGGCCACATTCTTCCCATATCAGAACCTCTACGTATGCTGTTCCCTGGGCCTAGAATGGTCCTCTCCCCACACTAACTGTAAATTCCTTCTTCTCCTAATTCCTTACAAAGTCTTTCCAGACCTCGGACTAGTCAGCACTAACACCTCCTTTGAAATGATTCAGTTCATCAAAAGTAATTGCAAATTTCTTTTTAAGTTTATTTGAGAGAAAGCACACATGGGGGGGAGGGTTGGGGAGGGTGGGACAGAGAGAGAGAGGGAGAGAGAAAATCCCAAGCAGACTCCAGCCTCTGAGTGCAGAGCCTGACTTGGTGCTTGAACTCATGAACCATGAGATCGTGACCTGAGCAGAAACCAAGTCAGATACTCAATCTACTGAGCCACCCAGCTGCCCCCAGATATTGCAAATATTAATGTCTACATCTTCCACTGGGCCGTAATCTCATAAAGATAACAACCCAATCTGTTCTCCACTGTTGTTCTAGTATTTTCACAGCAAATAATACAGAGTAGAAGATACTCAGTAAACATATGCTGGATAAATGAATTCAGCATGTTTCTTCGAGTCAGCTGTCTTTTTTCAAGAATACTGAACCTCCAGTCTAGTGAATATATACCTCTGAAGGGGAGAAAAAAAACCCAAACATCTTCAACAGAATTACTGTTGACATAGGATTAGTGAAAAACAAAAGCTCTGTCTGGTCACTGTTTTCTAATCAATACTTTTCAAAAACCACACCCAAATTGTTTGGATGCTTTATATATGGAAAGGTAAGCCCACAACAATCAGAAAACCTATAGTGTCCTAAAACATCACCAGCTGAAGACTGATTTAGAGTAGACAATCTCACACAATATAAAGTCATTAAAAAATAATAATAAAAAGGTCTAAAAAGTCAAGATAAAGATGTTATTCCTTACTGGACTCATAATAAGGCCCCCTATTCCCAGGGACCAAGGTAACTATTTCAAACATTTTAGCACTGGTGAGTGGTGTAAGTATTTGACAGACTTTCTGCTCACTCAGCAAGTTGTATTCGCTGCTTAAATCTGGGCTAATTTGGGAAGAATATTGAGGTGCCGATGCTGTTGTTCCAGGTATGGGATGAAGCAAATGGGTTCTGACAAAGAGCCTCCTCACAGAAACAAAGATAAATGCACAATGTGCAAGCAACAGCTTCCCACTGGCTCTGCGTGCATTTGGGTGTATATGCTGTTTTTAATCTTTCTTCAAAGATCTGGTCAGTTGGAATATCAAGAGATTAGGAGCCATAAAGTACAAATTTTTGAAACTTTGAAGGAAAAACACAGGTGTAAATAAAAATGAGAAATGTAAAAGAAGTAGAAAAAAAAAAAGTGGCCTTCTGAGGGACACACAAGTTATACCAGGTCCTGGCAGAGCAAATCGTTAGACAAAGCATCACTGGCGCACATATTCCCACTTAGATATTGATTTTCCTTTTTTAAAGTTATTAATGTTTATTCTTGGAAAGACAGAGAGCATGAGCAGGGGAGGGGCGCAGAGAGGAGGACACAGAATCTGAAGCAGGCTCCAGATGCAGAGCTGTCAGCATGGAGCCTGACGTGGGCTAGAACTCATGAACCACGAGATCATGACCTGAGCTGAAGGTGGATGCTTAACTGACTGAGCCACCCAAGTGCCTTGTTGATTTTCCTTTTTAGAGAAATATATTCTGTCGTATAACTTGCAGAATTTTTGTCATTTCAATATGATTGTTATTTTTCTATTGTTACGAGTATGTTAAAAAATAAACAATTGGGAATTAAAAGTTTCAAGTAAAGACCAGAATTGTACACAGCAAAACAATAAGAACCAACCAACCAAAACAAAAATGCAAAGGATCTAGGTTTTGAAAAGCTCAGAAAGATTAAAAAAGTAATCTGTTCATCTAATCTATTCCTAGTGCAGGAAAAACTGAAAATTAGATCTTGCAAGCATGTCAGTAAAATGTAGACATACTTAAAAGGTGTCCTTTTAGACAACCAAATTACGTGAGGGCGAATGCTGAGATGCAGTTTTCAAGCCATTATTCCAAGTTCTAAAAAAGCACTTCAATATAAAAGGATAGATGAATAAATGCAATGAAATATACACTACTGCTTTCCCCTCTAGAATTTTGCAATGAGAAATACACTTTTCAAAGACGTTATTACCAGGGTGCATGAGCAGTAAGCTGTAGCAGGCACACAGATGAGGAACCCACAAGGGCCCATGTATCCCTGACAAATAATGATAGTAGTAAGATTATTATAAGTACAAGCAGTCCAAGGAGGTTTCCAGTATCCAAGAAGTAAGGGAATCACTGCCTCTTCCAGGGGCACTGCTACCCCATCAGTCTCCTCTGTGGGAATTCAGAAACAAAACAAAACAGAACTCTTTCCTTCCTTGGGGCAGGCTTAGCCCAGCATTTCTGTGTCCCTCCTACAGTCCGGCTCCTGATCATGAGGAAGTATTTCCATTGCTGACTTGAGGTAGATGTACACTAGGTTTTCATTTAACTGACAAATGTGTTGCATCTAATTCATAAGTTACTTATAAGAGAAAAGCACTTAAGCTAGAAATGAGTTTTACTTAAGGTCTACTGCTAACGCTATTTGAGAAAATAGCAAATTTATTTCTAAGGTAAATGGAGAAGCCAAAACCTGTTTATTATTGTTTTTTTAGTTGACATTGAAAAGTGAAATATAATGTTTAGTTAATTAGTAGGGTCAGCATATACTTCTATGGTCAAACAGTAATTATTTTTACTTGTTGTTCTAGTATATTTGATGAGCAACTTAAAAACTAACTGTGCCTGTGAGAATTTCATTTAAAAAAGTAAAAAAAAAATGACAAGAACACATCACTTTAAACATGTTTCTAGCTATCTCTAGTAAGTTACTTTCTCCACACATGAAGGCATTATTTAGATATTTACTTAGTCATTAAGTGAAAGTAGAGAGAGAAAATAGAAATTCTATTTGCCAGTTCATTTAAAACCCAGTCAAGGCAGAGAATCCTAAAGTAATAGGTACACAAAGGTAAATAATGTAAGCTTTTCTCTTAACCTAAAATCTAATATGTATTTATCATATGTAACAATTATATAATATATACTATATATAATATAAAATAGAATAAATTAATTTTAATTTTGTTTTTTCTTAATTTATTTTTGAGAGAGAAAGAATGCAAAAGAGCATGCAAGCAAGCTGGAGAGAAGCAGAGAGAGAGAGGGAGAGAGAACTCCCAAACAGGCTTGTGCTGTCCGCACAGAACCCAATGTGGTACTCGAACCCAGGAACTATGAGATCATGACCTGAGCTGAAGTCGGATGCTCAACTGACTGAGCCACCCAGGCACCTCTTAAAATTTTTTTTTAATGTTTATTTTTGAGAGAGAGAGAGGGAGAGACAGAGAGAGAAAAAGAGAGAGTGAGTGTGAGTTGGGAAGGTGCAGAGAGAGAGGGAAACACAGAATTGGAAGCAGACTCCACGCTTTGAGCTGTCAGCACAGAGGCCAAAGCAGGGTTTGAACCCATGAACTGTGAGATCATGACCTGAGCTGAAGTCTGTCACTCAACTAATGGGACCACTCAGGCACCCCAAGACAAACTGTACTTTGCTAAGTATAGGAAATATATTTGCTCTGCTATGGGCAGAACCCATTTAGAGTTTAGTCAATATTTACAATCACTTTTAATAAATCTTAGTCACCCATTAGTATAATTATCTGCTATGGACTGAATGTTATTGTCTCCCCAGATTCATATATTGAACTCCTAACCTCTAATGTAATTGTATTAGGGGGCAGGGCCTTTGGGAGGGAATTAGGTCATGAGGTAGAACCTCCATGAATGGTAGTAGTGTCCTTACAAGGGGCTGATGTGACTAATGCTAGAGCATACTCTCTCTCGCTTTTTGATGAGAAGGTGAAACGATACCATGGCTGTCTGTGAACCAGGAAGAGTGTACTCACCCAAGGCCAGATCTGCCAGAGCCTTGATCCTGGACTTCCCAGGCTACAGCACTGTGAGAAATAAATTTCTGTTGTTCAAGTCACCCAGTCTGTGGTTGTTACAACAGTCTCAACTAAGACAATTTTTTAGATGCCTAAATTTTTTTTCCCCAAAACACCCAACTAGACTTTATAAACATAACTTTTTACAAACATATTTCAAGTATGATGCACACTTAAATTTCATCACTGAATTAAAAATATAATCAGCATAATCTATTTAAGAAACGCACAGATGAGTCTTTTTAAGTATCATTCAGGTAGTAGAGTAAAAGTGGCTACAGGGATGCAAAACAAATGTACAGTAGTCAAAATGACAATGATGAGAAGCGGCATATTCCAGCTACTTCGCTCCAAAGGCAGTTTCTTACACATAATACACCAAGTTTATTTAGGGAGAATAATTTGCATCCAAAACACTTCCCCCTTCCTTGTTTAAATTATTTCAAGATCAAAGTTTCTTTGTTGCACAAGAATATAGACCAGCATTCATGGAAAACCTAAAAATGTGGCTATCTTCCCATGTATGCCAAGTAAAGCAGGTACAAGTCATACAAAGAGTAGAGTTCTTGTTGTCTTTTTATTGTTTTTGTTACTCTGTTTTGTTCTCCTCTCTTGATAGTTATCAGATATGTTACTGGAAATATTCCCGGCATGTGAATTCAGTTTGAAAACCATCTTGGCTCTAACCCTATTTGTTTATCTGTTTTATATCACTAAAAATGTCTATCTTTCTTACTTGACTTTGTAAAGTTGTAAAATTGTTGTCGAACAACTTTTGAGCAAAGATCCCATGATTTAGGATAGAATGTTTTTTTTTTTTTTTTGTTATAACTTTTTTTTAAGGAAGTTGACAGGAAAGAAAAGGAGATGGTTAAATACAGTATAAATGTAAAGCATCAGACATACACATTGAAATCAACAGTAAAATACGGAGTTTGTTGGCACTTGGAATTTCTCTCTGCGATGAAGGACTTTTATCCAAATGCCAATATTGTAAATTCACCTCAATCTCATAATTATATGCTTAGAATACTACATTATGTATTTTGGTGAAGGAGTACTTTGAATCTAATTGCACTCTAAAATTTTATAATTTATTCTATATGTAGGCCTGTCAATTGCATCTATGTATAGATAATCATAGCCATAAATTGACTCTTCTGTGCTTTTCACGTTTGACAGAGATTTTAATGATAAGCAAAATCCAAGTATATAATTACTTGCTCTGTTCATGCCCCATTAAATGAATAGGGTTCTAAATTTTACATTGGGTAATAGTAGTGAGAAGGTAGATTCTTCCCACCCAAACTTCCTATGTTAAAAAGAAAAAAAAAAAAAAGATTAAAGAAGAGAATAACTAAGGCACTTGGTATTTAACTCTCTGTATGAACAGAGCCTACTAAAAATATTTTTTTCTGGGGTATTCTAGATAAATAATTTTTTCTTGTAAAAAAATAAAAATGTGTTTCATTACTTTTTAAATTCTAAATATAGTATTTTTCCTCTGGATTCCTAAAGTTTTCTTTCTTTTTTTGGTGGGGCGGTGTAATATTTTAGGAAAATCTAATGGCTTTCTCAGTCTTCTAAGAGGCCCTTTTTCCAGTAAGGTCTGGAAAAGAAAATGAAAAGCAGAAATACTTATTTTGAAAGTCTACTATATGGTTACTATAACAAACAGTAACTATTAAAGAAACAGATGAATTGCAATGACTTTTTTCACACTTAGAAAAATATATTTTAGGGGCACCTGGGTGGCTCAGTTGGTTAAGCATCCAACTTTGGCTCAGGTCATGATCTCATGTCACATGAGTTCCAGCTCTGCTTTGATTTCTGTGCTGATGACTCGAGCCTGGAGCCTGCTTAAGATTCTGTGTCTCCCTCTCTCTCTCTGCCCCTTCGCCACTTGCACTCTGCCTCTCTCTCAAAAAGAAATAAACATTAAAAATTAAAAAATATATTTTAAAAATCATGTTTACCTCATTCTATAAACTCATTTTATAAGTAAGAAATCTCTCAAAATCCCATTTAGCTCTGATGGAAATAGAGTGAGCAGGGGAACAATCTTTGCCTGTTTTCATTCATATCTGGCAAATGTTTTACTTTGTAGATCATTAAAATCCACTTTATGAGTTAGAATAAACACAACAGTTTTTTGTTTTGTTTTTTTTTTACAAATAGTTTATTGTCAAATTAGTTTCTACATAACACTCAGTGCTCATCCCCAAAGTGCCCTCCTCCATGCCCATCCTCCCCTCCCCCCCACATCCATCAGTCCTCAGTTTTTGTCAGCATTCAAGAGTCTCTCATGGTTGGCCTCTCTCCCTTTCCCCCACCATTTCCCCCCTTCTTCTCCCCCTTGTTCCTCCGTCAAGTTCCTCCTAATCCTCCTATACGTGCAAACATATGATATTTGTCCTTCTCTGCCTGACTTATTTCGCTCAGCATAACACCCTCAAGGTCCATCCATGTTGCTACACATGGCCAGATTTCATTCTTTCTCATTGCCATGTAGTATTCCATGGTATAGATAAACCACATCTTCTTGATCCATTCATCTGTTGATGGACACTTAGGCTCTTTCCATGTTTTAGCTATTGTGGAGAGTGCTGCTATGAACATTGGGGTACATGTGCTCCTATGCATCAGCATTTCTGTATCCCTTGGGTAAATTCCTAGCAGTGCTATTGCTGGGTCCTAGGGGAGTTCTATTGTTAGTTTCCTGAGGAACCTCCACACTGTTTTCCAGAGGGGCTGTACCAGTTTACATTCCCACCAACAGTGTAGGAGGGTGCCCGTTTCTCCACATCCTCGCCAGCATCTAGAGTTCTCTGATTTGCTCATTTTAGCCACTCTGACTGGCGTGAGGTGGTATCTCAGTAAACACAACAGTTTTAAGAAGAACACTTTTAAATATGTGCTAATGAAAATTATTGTATCTTTAATAGTTTCAAAAGTTTATGACTTCAAAATTATTTTTAAAAGGTATATATGTATATCCATCTAATTTAGATTACAATGTACAATTGTGTTGATGTGAATCAAGACACAGATACTGAAGATATAGATATAGGGAAAGTTTGTAATTAATATCTGTTACTTGTGAGGTATTCATTTAGAGATTTATTTTCCCATGATACAAAAGTATAGTTTTAAGGTATACTCGGTCATCATGAAGTATCTCAGAAATAATATAAGCACATTTAATTTTTTTTAATGTTTTATTTATTTCTGAGAGAAAGAGGGAGATACAGAATCTGAAGCAGGCTCCAGGCTCTGAGCTAGCTGTCAGCACAGAGCCCAAAGTGGGGCTCAAACCCACAAACCGTGAGATCATGACTAGAGCCGAAGTCGAACACTTAACTGACTGAGCCACCTAGGCACCCCTAAGCACATTTAAAGAAAATTAACCAAGTATTTTGTGTTTATGTTCCAACTAAATTTCCAGTGATAGCCACTTCTAATTATTTATCATCAGTAAGTACTTGAGTCCAAATAAAGCCAACTTTCCTAAATATAGTAATTTTAATTCTTTTTCACACCTCCAAATTTGGTAAAATGAAATTCAAAACCAAAAGAATGAGGTAGATATGATATGTACATGATATATATGATATATATGAATGACATATATGTATGATATATAATGTGCATATGACACATGACATATATGATATATATCAATATGTCATATGTGTGATATGTATCATACACATATGACATATATATGGCATATGTAGGATATATGTATGATATTTATCAGATTGCCAACCCCTTTCCTGCTGCAGTGAGAGGATTCGTGGATGACCTCATCCAGCCTTCCTCCACAGGAGCCCACATCTGCTCTGACCAAGATGTCTTAGCCAGCAAGAAAGTACAGCGCCCTTGGAGGAAACATCCAAATATCCCATTGTAAATGAATCAAAGGAAAGTAAACCAAGAGCCAATTACCGCCTGGCTATTTCCACCCATCCCTGCCTTGTGCAATCGTGAAACCTGGAAATCTAAATATCAGTAGTAATAATATGAAATGGCTGTTTATTAAATTCTAGGAAAATTTCATTTGTGCCTTACTGTAAAATGTTTTATTAAAATTTTGTTTTATCATATATATATCAAACTTAATCCTAACGTGAATTATTTTGAAATACCCGTTTCAATAGGATGTAGAGGAGCACATCACAACATCTGTGACACATTGTGACCATTCATTTGAAGTTAACCCGACTGAGCCATGGTGCCCAGATTTGTGCTCATACATTAATCTGGATGTTTCTGTGAGGGTGTTTTTGGATGAGATTAACGTTTAAATAAGCGGGCTTTGGATGAGGCCCACCCACATTATGAAGAATGACCTGCTTTATTCAATCATATGAGGTCCTTACTAGAACAGAAAACTGAACTTCTCTGAAATAAGAGGAAACTCTGATAGCAGATGGTCTTCAGACAAACTGTAACCTAGGCTTCCCTGGCTTTTCAGCCTGAAGGCCTTTGCACTTGAACTACAGCATTAGCTCTTCCCTGAGTCTCCAACCTCCTGGAGATTTTGGACTTGCCAGCCTCCTTGATCACTGAGCCAATTTTTAAAAATCAATGTCTCTCTCCCTCCTTCCCAGTTTCTCTCCCTCTGTCCTCAGGGTTAGGGTTAGGGTTGGCTCTTGCAAAGATTTCTTGGATTTGACATGAAAAGCCAAGGCAACAAATGGAAAAATAAACAAGTGGGGTTACATCAATCTGAAAAGCTTCTTTTTAGCAGAAGAAACCATCAACAATATGAAAAAGTAAACTACCAAAAGGGCCAAACTATTTGCAAACCACATATGTGATAAGGGGTTAATATACAAAATACATAAAGAACTTCTACAACTCAAAAGAAAAAAAAAACAATTAAAAAATGGGCAGAGGATGTGAGTAAGTATTTTTCCAAAGAAGACATAAAAGCAACAAACAGCTACATGAAAGGTGTTCAGTGTCACTAACTGTCAGGGATGAAAATTGATATAGCCACTTAGAAACCAGGATGGAGATACTGGAGATCTATTCATGAATATATACATATGCTGGGAGCTGCATCGGCCTCGCTGGATGACAGTCACAGCAAGGAAATGGCAGCATTTGCACAGCTCCCACCATGAGAAACGAAAACTGGTATCTCCGTCTGCTACTACTGGCTCATGTTGGAAATGAGCCTGCTGGTATTTGACCAGGCCTCACACTATTCCAAATCAGACGATATTCCCCACACAGATTCCTCATAAGGAAAAGCATATTCTGCCTTTTCAAAAGAGATTTTAGATGAAAGCACTGTGGATGGTTGTCAAAAGGCTCTTCCTATGGGCCTTGCAGATCCAAGACTTAGATAGTAAAGGGGGGTTAAGAACACAAGAGTTACAACTGAGTCTGGCCCCGAGTCAAAGAGCCTAATTTAGAGTTAAGGAACAGATAATGGCAGAACTTATGTTAATACTTATACCTTTTCTAACTGGTGATGTATGGCAGTCCCTTCCCTAAGGCTTACTTTCCACAAACACCCTCCCTTACACTGGCTGGGATGAGGATAGATAAGAGTAGCTTAAACATAACCCAAAAACAAAGGCCAACACATTTAGGGCCTCCATGGTGTTTAAACATTCAGCATCAAGTCAAAAAGTTTTCCACAACTTATTAACCAGCTCAAAAATATTCGTCCTCTTGTGAGCCAGACAAAATGACTCCTAGCCTATCTACATACAACTTAACCTATGTCCTAATCCTAGTGTTATTAACTTAGAACAAATATGTATGTCATCCTGGTTTTCACTAAGAACATCCTGTTATATCCTTAGTTGTAAGTACTCAACCTCACTATGATTGGAATACTTCTGCAAGAATACTTCTGTAAAACCTGCTTCTGTACACTTTCCAAAGCATCTTATCACAAAGAGTTATCCACTGTAAAAATTCCTTTTTCTGATGTTATCATTTGACCTACAAGTAAAGACACCAAAATCGACAGGAGAGAGATGCCTGTCTGGTGATCAGAAAGAATCTTGGGGCTCTCTCACTGACACTGTCCATCCTTCAGGGATCCCTGGACCTGCTGGAGCCGGCCTCTGGCGTACATACACAACACACACACCATATAAATTAGCAATTCTACTTCTGGGTGTTCATCTGAAAATAAATTACTATCTTGGAAAGACCTCCGCACCTCCATGTTCACTGAGCATTATTTACAAGAGCCAAGAAATGGAAATAGCCTGTGTTCATCAACAGATCAATGAATAAAGAAAATGTAGTGTGGTGTATGTGTACAATAGAAGATTATTCTGCCATTTGCCATAACATGGATAGACTTGAGCACATTATGCTAAATAAAATAATCCAGACAGAGTAAGACAGATACTGTATGTTCTTACATATATATGGAGTCTAAAAACAAAAAACAAAACAAAACTCATAGATAGAGAAAACAGATTGATGGTTACCAGAGGTGGGGTTGGGTGAAATTGGTGAAGGTAGTCAAAAGGTATAAAGTTTCAGTTACACTATAAATTAGTCTTGAGGGTATAAGGTAAGCATAATAACTGTACTTAACAAGGTGGTGTTGAATATTTGAATGTTACTAGAGGAGTAGATCTTAAAAGTTCTCATTACAAGAGGGAAAAAACCAGCTTGTAACTATGTGTGGTGATGAATTTTATACACTTAAAACTATAATAATGTTATATATCAATTATATCCAAATAAAAAACCATCGTGATAAAAAAAAAAAGCTGCATATGGAAGACATTGCTGTGAAACAAAAGCTTCAGGCTTTGGAACCAGGTAGAATTGAGTTTGAAGTCAGTTTTTTGCTGAATTTTGAGAAATTCACTGAGCCTTAGTTCTTCATCTGTTAACATAGTGGTTCTAACACTTCCTGTAATGGACATTTCTGTCTGCCCAGATTCTTTTAAACACTGTTTCTAGCTGTGGAACTTTACATTATATGGGTCACCTTTCTAGAGAGACAGAAATCTCACTCACCCAGCTTTTCCTGCAGGTGAATGTGGGCATGTGACCTGGGCTTTTCCAGCAAGATATATTTGTGTGCAACTTTGATCTTAAAAAGAATGACTTAAGGAAAGAGGTTCCCTGAAGAATAACTGTGGTGAGGTTGGCAAGAAAAGTTTTGTTTCCAGAGGCAGAACTGGCAGAGTGAATGCTATGCCTGTACCCTCTAGACTCACCTGGGGGTATAATTTGAATTACATCTAAAAATTAAATCCTTGGTCTCCTCAGAGATTCTGTGGGATTTAATGAATCCTTCTTAAACTCACTAGAATGGATTTACTTGCTTATGATGGAGACCTTTACTTTACAGCTATACTATGAATTGGAAAATGTACAAAGTGTTGGAGAGAATACTCATTACATATAGTAGGGTTACAACATTGCGGTATGCTCTGCTCACTTCATCTTTCTACAACTGAAAATTTTCTCCAAAAAGTTTTATTCAAGTTTTTGGAAACTCTTTGTAGGGTATATGGAAGAATTAGCATAATGTCAGTAATAATGATATTATAATGTGTACCAATGGATTAAATATACAGGGAGATTTCTTGTAAAATTGGACAACCAATGTGTCTACAAATTATAAAAGCTTTTAGAAATTATTCAGAGACTGCATATTTTATTCATATTTGTTCTTGTCAAAGACTGTATTTTATACTTTGCCTAGGGAATTCTACAAGGCACTTCCTCACTACAGAATGAGTGTACCACATCACAAAGAGATCTGGATCCAATATTGAGATACTTTTGTTTACCACATAAGTTTAAGCAGAAGGAAAAATAGAACTAACAAGAGAAGAAGTGTTTTCAAACTCAAATCAAGAAGAAAGAGGTTCGTGGAAGGCAGGGAATTATTTTAAACAATGCTGTCTATCTTAGATATAAGGGAGGATGATTAAAGACAGAGGCAAATAAGATGGATGGATAAAATGATGTATGAAAAAATACCCCACAACCCTTTTCCCACATGATTAACTCAGTTTAGCTAAGGAAATTGAATGAAAAAAATTGTTCATTGGAGTACTTACTGAAATCTTGTTACCTGTCACCTATTTTAACATTAGAGTACAACTGTGAACAAAGCACCTTTCCACGTGACCCATAGAGAAAAATAAACTGTCCTTGCTGTATGTTCAGGAGAGTGGATATATACTCAGATGAAGGGAAGTGAAACAAAATACTGAAGGTATGGGTTGGGGGGGACAGTATTTCCTTATATGCCCTCTGGTTGTGTTTTGATTTCCTGCAGTACCACAAAGACTGCTCCTGAGTAGACAGTGCTTTGAAATAAAGGTTGAAAAGCCAAATGGCAACTAACTCTCCTCATCTTGTACTAAATCAATCAAAATGTAATAGCCATCACATTTTATACTAATAATATCCTCCATATACCATCTAATGTTGGAGAAAAAGATAATCAGAGAAAAACAGTGATTTCCACAAAACTAGTGTTTCCTTCAAACTGAGTCTCACTCATCTGCACCTTTTAAAGAATCAATGTCATTTGAAAGGGAAAAAGAATGGCGTTTATACAATCCACCCAATATTTTCAATACCTATGGGACAAGTCTCCTTATCTTGGTGGTATAGAGATATTTTGTGCTTTAGAACTGTGCCTGTTTCTCAACATGAACACGACATAACTTTTAGTTTCAGCAGTCTATCATGCGTGTATCATTTTAATTGAAAATCTTTCAGGATATTTGCTAAGAAACCACATTTCTATATTACATATGCACACACTTGAATCAGCATCAACATCGCTAGATTCTTGAAAAGTAACTTGATTGAAAACCCCTCTATAGACAATTTGCAGGCCAAAAGAAGACAAGAAAATGAGAATATACAAAATTTAAGTGTCACTGAGTACATATTTTACAAAATACTAAAAAACGAAATAACAAAGATAACATCTGCTTACAAAAGTAATGGAATATACAGACATGAAAAATCCTGCTTTGGGAGGTTAACTCTAATAAGCACAAATTAAGAGGCAGGCTCCCTAACCCACAATAAGTCCCAGAGTGACGATTCACTCTCTTCCATCGCTCTAAAGAACTGATTTTCTTTTCCAACAACCCTCCGCAAAGATGTAGAGTTATGCCATATGATGCTTCCTCCCTAGGACAGAGTGATTGGTCTAAAAATCGATCACGACCCATTAGGCCAATAATATACATCACATTCTTGGCCTCAATAACTGGTCCAGGACCCATTTTATCAATCTTTTCTAATGTCAAGCAATCACTGTTAAAAGTACTGCTTTCCAGCCCTTTCTCCTAGTAATTCAGATCCAGTGAGTCTGGGTAGGGCTTGGAAATGGGTATTTTAGCAAGACTTCTGATGAGGAAATTTAAAAATGTCTCCCTCTAAAATGGTGCTTCCAAAACTCTGCCCTGGGGAAATTTAAAACTCCAAATGTCCAAGCCCTTCTTCCATAGACTAGATCACAGACTCTAGCAGGAGGAAACAGGCATCAGTGTTCTTTAAAAATTCTAAATATAAGCAGCATCAGCTCCATTTGAGAGCTCATTAGAAATGTAGAACTTCAAACTCTACTCCATATTTACCTAATCTTCGTAATCAGAATTTGCATTTCATCAAAATTCCCAGGTGATTTTATGCACATAAAATTTTAGAAGCATGGCTGGGGTGGAATTCTGGTGAAAATCAGGCAAAGGATTTTCTAAATTGAGCTGGGAAAGAACTTCTTCATTGGTGGGGAAGGTAGAAAGACAGTAGGCCAGCAACAGTCATTTCTACCCTTCTCATAATTTGATCATGTGAAATGTTGACTTAAATATCTTGGTTTTACAAACTAAAAAGGCTAACGCTAACTCAGGAAGCTTCTAAAACCACTTCTATTCAATTCAGAAACATTCAGGTTCCATAGAAAACTATGAGGCTCCTATTACCAAATGTGTTATTTTCTTTTTAAAATTCCTTGTTTGAAATTTCATTCACTTACTTGTGCTTGCATTCTTTAAGTTCCCCTCTTTGCAAAATGCTCATGCAAATGTGTGGCCATTTTGTATATTATCAAGGTGCTAAAAATATTTTTTCTTGAACCTGCCATAATACATATTCATCGAGAAATTACTTCTCTTTCCATGACCTCCATATACCAGCTCAAGGCAGGTGAGAATAATTATTAGAGTGAGGTGCTTGGGTGGCTCAGTCAGTTGAGAGTCTGACTTTTAATTTCAGCTCAAGTCATGATCCCAAGGTCGTGAGTTTGAGCCCTGCATTGGGCTCTATACTGACAGTGTGGAGCCTGCTTGGGATTCTCTTTTTTTTTTCTCTCTGCCCCACCCCTTTCTATCAAAATAAATAAATAAATTTTAAAAAATTATTAGAGCATTCTTTTTTCTGTGGCATAAGTGGAGTTGTGAATATATTGGTGATTTAACATTGGGAAATAATATTCAAATGATTTAATTCAAAGAGAAAAGTTATTTGGAAGGCAGAGGTGGTGCAACTTTTGGGGGTTGCCTTCTGTGAGCCAAGTATATGCTACGACCTAGAAGAAGCTATGACAACATCAGCAAGCCCTCTGGCTTCTGGGTCAGTCACCAAAATTTTGCCTACAGACTGGACTAAAGATGATAAAACATCTATCAGAGTGAAGGAGGGCAAGAAAAATCTCTTGAAATCTGATTGAGAAATGGAATAATGAAGCAGTGTAGCTTCTACCTGTATTCCTTTTTCTAAGTATATGGATAGCTTCTCAGTTCTTGAGGCAGCAATATAAGCACAGACTACCGGCTTGTCCCAACAATCTTCAGAAACCCTCAGACAACATTTTTTTTTTCAGTAGATCTCCTACCCCACCCCTCACACTTATCAATGAGAACTCATTAGAGTCACCATAACAATTTGAGGTAATATTTTCTTCTCCCCAAAAGAACTTACTGTCTTGATCATCCAAATATATTTTACATTTTTTGTCTAAAGGACCCAAAATTTCTGTGAAATAGGATAGGTCACGTCAGGTCATCATATAAGGTCCTTTGAGGCAGTTTTCTACAGAGACACAGAGAAAGGATTTTGGTTTTGTTCTTTTCTTTGGAGACAGAAAAAAAAAAAAAATGAAGGTGTTAGCCATCACACAAGTGGTCCTGCTTATATACGAATCCCCAAGAGCCAATGCTCAAGCCTGGCAAACAATCATATCTCATTGTAACTTGTTTTAATATATTTCTTCTTTATCTTGTAGATTATTGCTTATCTCAAAATAATAAAACTATGAAAGTTGCTTGCTTTAAATTAGTATAATACCCATCATAACAAATTCTAATCTCCAATTCCACAATCTTTTATACAAATTGACCCTTCAAAATAATTATAGATATGCCCTTAATGTTAATCATCACTTTTAATTTAAAATTTCAGGAATTCTACCCTTCAGTGAAAATTTATCAACATTTTATCATATTTTGAAAATGTACGGGAAGTAACATCAGCAAGATTGTGGGGTAGGAAGAATTCCCTGCAAAATAAATTTATTCAACAATTAATGGGCAAATTTCCTTTCTGAGCCACTAGCAAATTGAAAGGCTCTTATTTCCTGGGAGTATGCAAAACTACACTCATCGAAGCTAGTAGGAAGATTTGGAACATCTTACTACCAGAGATCCTTTCCTGGCACGACGATGCATAATCAGGAAGAGACTCCCTAACTTCCAGCTTCATCAAGGGAGGGAGAGATTGGTTCACATATCTAGTGTCCCAACATTTCTGAGGAGGTTTTTAAGAGCTTTGTCTCCTGAGTCTCCATTTTTTGGAGCTCTTACAGTTCTGGCAAAGCCTACAGGTCCAGGGATAGGATAAGCATCAGTTTGGGATGGTAGATTCCAATGATCTTGTTCCTTGGCTCTGCACACAGTGAATGGACAAAAGTTGCCTCCTTTCCCTTGGAAGAGAAAGAGTTGGTAGAGACCTCTAGAATCTCCCGTTGGCTAATTGCTAAGGATATTCTCCTTTATGACAAGTCCATGAAGACACTGGGTGGCTGAATAGATTACAAAAAAAAAAAAAAGAAAGAAAGAAAAAAGAAAAGAAAAGAAAGAAAGAAAAAAAGACCCAACTCTCCCATTTACAGGAACTCTAGACTTATAAAAAACAGACAGGCTGAAAATGAAGAGATGGAAAAAAAATACTCCATACAATGATAAGCAAAAGAGAACAGCAGCAGCTATACTTATATCAGACAAAATAGACTTTAGATCAAAACTGTTACCAAAGACAAAAAGGACATTATATAATGATGAAAGAGTCTATTTATCAGGAAGATATAACAATTATAAACCTATATGCACCCAATATCAGGGCACCTAAATATGTAAGGCAAACACTAACAGCAATGAAGGAAGAAATAGATAGCAGTGAAATAATAAAAGACTTTAATATTCCTTCATTAATGGAAAGAAAATCCAGAGAGATTATTAATAAGGAAACAGAGGGTTTAAATAATACTTTAGACCAAATAGACCTGACAGACAAATACAGAAAAGTTCACCCAGTAACAGCGGATTATGTTCTACTCAGGCACACATAGCTCTTTTACAGGATAGATCACAAGTTAGGTTAAAAAATAAAACAAGTTTAAAATGTTTAAGAAAGTTGAAATGATACCATGTATTTTTTCTGACTACATGGAATTAAACTAGATATCAAGGAAGAAATGAAAGTGAAAAATAGATAAATGTGGAAATTAATTATAATATTTATATATTTTAAATAATATAAAAATTAAAATTTTCTCTTTGACTACTGGGTCAAAGAGAAAACCGAAAAAAAAATGGCGAAGTACCTAGACACACATGAAAACAAAAAAACCAAAATTAATAGTATACAGTAAAAGCAGCACTAAGGATACATTTCATAGTGATAAACACCTACGCTAAAGAAGAAGATCTCAAGTTAACAATATTATACCTCCAGAAACTGGAAAAACAAACTAAACTCAAGATTAGCAGAAGGAAGGAAATAAGAATTAGTGCAAAAATAAATAAAAATAACCTCCAGAAAGGAAAAAAAATGGACTAATAGTTGTTTTTTTCTTCAAAAGATAAACAAAATTGACCAACCCTTAGAAAGAGTAAGTAAAAACAGAACTGAAATAAATCAAAAGTGATACTACAGACATCATAAATGATGCTACAGAAATAAAAGAATCATAAGAGACTGCTATGAATAATTATATGCCAAAAAATTGAATAACCTAAGTGAAATGGGTAAATTTCTAGAAACAAAACCTAACAAGTCTCAGTTGTGAAGAAATGGAGTCTGAACAGAAGCACGACTAGTATGGAGATTAAATAAGTAATGAAAAACCACCCAACAAAAAAATTATCCACCACCAGATGTCTTCACTGGTGAGTTTTATCAAACATCTAAAAAATTAATGTCAATCCTTCTCAAACTTTTCCAAATATTCCAAAAAGGAGATACACTCAAACTCATTTTATAAGGCAAGCATAATCCTGATACCCAAGTTAGAAAAGGACCTAATAGGAAAACTACAAGCCAGTATTCTTGATGCATTCTCAGAAAAAAAAAAAAAAAAAGGCAAACCAAATTTAGCAGCTCATTAAAGGGATCATGTGTCATGCTCAAGTGGGATTTATATTTGGAATTTGGAATTCAAGGATGGTTTGACATAGACAAGTCAATTTACTATATCAGAATAGAATAAAATGAAAAAATCATATGATCATCTTAACAGACACAGAGGAAGGATTTGCCAAAATTCAAAATCTGTTCATCATAAAAACTCTTAATGAATTAGGTACAGAAAGAATGTACCTCAACATATGACAAGCCACAGCTATCATACACAATGGTGAAAAGTTTAAAGCTTTTTCCCTAAGATCAGGAATACGACAAAGGTAACCACTACTCTCACCATTTCTATTCAACATAGTATTGGAAGTCCTAGTGAGAGCAATCAACAAGACAGAGAGATTTGAAAAAAAAGTTCAGAATTGGAAAGAAGTACAATTTTCTGTATTTGCAAATGACACGATTTTATAAATAGAAAATTCTAAAAACTTCACAAAAAACATTTTTAGATCTAATCAACAAATTCAGTAAAGTTGCATAATACAAAATTAACATACAAAATCAGTAGTGTTTTGATACACCAACAACAAATTATCTGTAAAAGAAAAAAAAATCTCATTTACAATAGCATAAAAACAACAAAATACCTCAAAATCAACTTAACCAAAAAAGTGAAAGATGTTTACTTGGAAAACTATGAGACACCAACGAAAGAAATCAATTGGTGTCCATGTTCATTAATTGGACAAATTATTATTGTTAAAATGCGAATACTACCAAAGCCATCTATAGATTCAATGCAATCCCTATCAAGATTCCAAATGATTTTATAGAAGTAGAAAAAAACAAATCCTAAAATCTATATTAAGCCACAAAACACCTTGAATAGTCAAAATAGTCCTGAGGGAGAACAGAGCAAGAGTCATTACACTTCTTGATTTTTAAGCTCTACTATAAAGCTGTTGTAATGAAAACAGTATGGTTCTAGTCTAACAACAAAGAGATCAATGAAACAGAACTGAGAGCCCAGAAATAAATCCAAGCATACATATTGACTAATATTTGAGGAGGGAGTCAGGAATACTCAATGGAGAAAGGACAGTCTTTTTTTAATAAATGGTGCTGGGAAAATTAGATATTTGCATGTAAAAGAATGAAACCAGGCTGCCATCTTACACCACTCACAAAAAGTAACTCAAAATGCACTAATGACTTAAATGTAAAACTTGAAACCATGAAGACTCCTAGAAGAAAACATAGAAAAAATGTTGGTTGACATGAATACTGGCAACTGACTTTTTGGGTAAAAAAAGTTTCTAAAGCACAAGAAACAGAAAAAATAAACAAGTGGGACTATATCAAACAGAAATGCTTTTGCACAGCAAAATAAATAATCAACAAAGTAAAAAAGACAACCTTTGAGTAAAAAACAGACAACTTATGGATAAAAAAGTAAACCTTTGATTATCTCAAAGGTTGCAGAAAAAGCATTTGACAAAGTGCAACATGCAGCCTTAATAAAATCTCAACAAAATAGGTTTAGAGGCAATATACCTCCACATAATAAAGGTTATCTCTGAAAAACTCACATAACATGATCTTCAATGGGAAAAGACTTAAAAGTTTTCCTTCAAGATCAGGAACAAGACAAGAATGTCCACTTCTACTACTCTCATTCAAAATATTGCTGGTAATCCTAGCTGCAGCAATCAAACAAGAAAAGGAAACAAAAGGCTTTCAAATTAGTAAGAAGTAAAACCTTAACTGTTTGCAGATGACATGATACTACATATGGAAAATCCTTAAGATTCCACCAAAAAAAAAAAACAAGAAAAAAAACCTATGAGAATTAATAACTGAATTCAGTGAAGTCAGAATACAGAATACAAAATTAACAGATAGAAATCTGTTGCATTTCTACACACTAATAAATGATCCAGTAATTCCGCTACTGGGTTTTTACCCAAAGAAATGAAAAACACTATTATTTTTTATCCAAGAGAGAGAGAAAGAGAGAGAGCAAGCAGTGGGTATGAGGAGCAGAGGAGGGGAGAGAGAGAGAGAATCTTAGCAGGCTCCACTTTCAACATGGAGCCCTATGTGGGGCTCGATCCCATAATCCCAGGATCATGACCTGAACTGAAATCAAGGTTTTAACACTCAACTGAGTCACACAGGTGCTCCTGAAAAATACTATTTTGAAAAATATACGCACCCTGTTTATTGCAACATTATTTACAATCGCTAAGACATGGAAGCAACCCAAGTGTCCATCCATATAAGAATAAAGATGTGGTATATATATATATATATATATATATACATACAATGGAATATTACTCAGCCGTAAAAGAGAATAAGATTTTGCCATTTTACTACACTTGATCTTAGCCAAAAGGCCGAGAATCGATAAGATTTTGCCATTTTAAACACCATGGGAAGACCTAGAGGGTATAATGCTAAGTGAAATAAGTCAGATAAAAAATGACAATTACTATATGATTTCACTTATATGTGGAAATTAAGAAACAAATGAATAAACAAAGGAAAAAAAGACAAAAAAACAAACTTAAATACAGAGAACTGGTAGTTGCCAAAAGTGGGTGGGGGGTTGGCAATGGATGAAATAAAGGAGATTAAGAGTACAGCTGGGGTGCCTAGGTGGCTCAGTTGGTTAAGCATCTGACTTCAGCTCAGATCATGATCTCATCATTGTGGGTTTGAGCCCCGGGTCATGCTCTGACAGGTCATAACCTGGAGCCCGCTTAGGATTCTGTGTCTCCTCTCTCTGCTCCTCCCCTGCTCATTCTCATTCTCTCCTTCTCTCTCTCAAAAAAATAAATATTAAAAAAGAGTATAGTCATAGTGATGAGTATTGAGTAATGTATGGAATTGTTGAATCATTATATTGTACAACAGAAATTAACACTTTAATTTAGTGAAGTTAGTTATACTTCAATTAAAAACAAAACCTGAAAGATAAAAGAGATAATAATTGCTGGCAAGGTTGTAAAGAAAAAGAAAGCTTGTGCATGGTTGGGATTGTAAACTGGTACAGCCACTATGGAAAACACAATGATCTGCCATACAATCCAGCAGTTCTACTACTGGGAATATGTCCTCCCAACCCCCCAAATTCCAAACCACTAACTTGATATCTGCTCTATCCTGTTCATAGTAGTTTTATTTATAATAACCAAGACATGGAAACAACTTAAATGTCTACTGGTGGATGGATGGATAAAGAAGTTGTGGTACATATATACAGAAAGAAGGGAGGAAGTCCTGCCATTTAAGATGATATCAAGGGACAAAGTCATTATGCTAAGTGAAGTAAGACAGATAATGACAAATACTGTATGATCTCACTTATATGTTGAATCTAAAACCAAAAACAAACCCATAGAAAAAGAGATCAGATTTATGGTTGGCAGAGGAGGGGATTGGAGTAGAGGTATTGTAGGAAGTTGGTCAAAACTACAAATTTCCAGTTATAAGATAAATAAACACTAGGGATGTAATGTACAACATGATGACTACAGCTAACATTGCTATAGGGTGTACAGGAAAGTTGTTAAGAGAGTAAGTCAATACAATTCAGGGAAAAAAACCTAAAAGACAACAAATGCTTAAAGATGTGGAGCAATCAAAAGTCTTGCACAACTTTGGTGGGAATGCAAAATGGTGTAGCCAGTAGGGAAAAAAGTATTTCATTTCCTTAATAAGTTAAAACTAGAACTACCATATGATCCAATAATCCCACTTCTGGGTGTTTACCCAGAAGAATTAAAGTCTGAATCCAGAAGAGATAGCTGAAATCCCATGTTCATTGCAGCACTGTTCACAATAGCCAATATGTGGAAACACCCTAATTGTCCATTGAAGGATGCATATGCATATGATGGAATACCATTCAGTCTTTAAAAAAATGGAAATTCTGAAAAATAAAATTAAATGGGTAAAACTTGAGAACATTATAAGCCAATCACGGAATTTTTTTCCCTTCATGCTGAGGAGAATAGAGACATGAGATGCTCAGCTGGCTCAGTCTGTTGAGAGTCCAGCTCTTGATTTCAGCTCAGGTCATGATCTCACAGTTTGTGGGTTCGAGCCCTGCATTGGACTCTACTGACAGCATGGAACCTGCCTGGGATTCTCTCTCTCTCTCTCTCTCTCTCTCTCCCCCCCCCCCGCCCCTTTTGTGTTCAAGTGCTCTTTTTCTCTCTCAAAATAACTAAATATACATTAAGAAAAAGAAACATAGGGAGTCCAAGCAAGTATCTTAAGCCAGTGAATAAAAATCACATGTTAAATGTAGAGCACTGAAGGGGGTGGGGGATAGTTGCCTGAGGAGAGTAGACCTTGAGCTGTTATATGGTCCTAGAATAGAACCAGATATTCATGCCCTTTTTTGAAATTGTTAACTGGGGTTAATCCTATGTTAACAGTAACAACAAAATTATATGCCTTATAGTACTTTCCTTGTATTACAATTCTGGAATATGTATTGTCCCTTTAAACAACCTTAACTATGCTTTTTAGAATATGGCAGATGCATTCCTACATGTAAGTTAATTGTGATCGCACTTATTTCTACTACCTTATGAGCTTATTTGGGGCCAGGTGTATGTCATATTCTCTCTGTTGCAACATATTGCTAAGAACACAACCAACTGAACTAGAAAATCAGGAGCAATAGAATATAAGGAAAACAAAATCTCCTTGAAAGTAGAAAAACGGAGGCTATAAGCCATGTAATTCAGTAGGCAAATGTTCCTCTCAGTGAGCAGCAACCAGATACAGCTTTCAAAGCAGGACCTTCTGGGGACACCTGGGTGGCTTGTTTAGGCAACTGACTTTGGCTCAGATCATGACTTCGTGGTTCTTGAGTTCAAACTCCAAATCTGGCTCGCTGCTGTCAGCCTGTCAGCGCAGAGATCCCTTCAAATCCTCTGTCCCCGTCTCTCTGACCCTCTCCTGCATGTACTCTCTCAAAAGTAAACAACTAAACATAAAAAAAAAAACAAAGAAGGAGCTTTTGTGTCAAATGTCTCTCCTGTCTTGCCCAGACCCTAAAAACAGAGCTTTTCCTTTCACTAAAGTATTTTTATGAAATAAGCCATCCTATCCCTTTTTATTTATATAAATGCAAGTTAGAATGAGATCATGGACAGTTGGCTATGCCAAGCATTTATTAATATCTACTGTTGTATACAGAAATTATTTCCAGTTTTCACGAAAGAGACTATTACTGAAAAGGTGACTTAAGCCCAGTAGTATGCTGGTACATGTCTAATGACCAGCTTTCTAGAAACAAAAAAGTAAAACAACCCCATTCCCTCCCCACCCCCAAAAAAAAGGGAAGAAAAAGAGAGAGGAGGAAGAAGAGAAGCCATGACTGGTAGAGTTGGCCAGATTCTATGGTGTAAATGCTGTCTTCATGGATAATAATGCTACAAACTATTTTAACACTGGTTCATAAAATCCCCCTGAATTTAACAATCTCCTCCCACCAGCAGTCAGAGGCTGCCATAGTGTACCTTTCTTTCTTCAAGGAGGATTGTGCTTAAAGCTTGTGACTCCTATAAATTTCTATGGTAAAAAAATTAATCTGCTTTTTTTTTCTTTTGCCCATTTTTATTTATTTATTTTTCAAATAGTTTATTGTCAAATTAGTTTCCACATAACACTCAGTGCTCATCCCCACAAGTGTCCTCCTCCATGCCCATCCCCCCT